>NW_027423695.1:0-236485 GCF_048934315.1 Petromyzon marinus | reverse complement strand
GGGGGGGGAGGGAGTAGGTGGGGGGGGGAGAGGGAGTAGGTGGGGGGGGGGAGGGGGTAGGTGGGGGTGGGAGAGGGAGTAGGTGGGGGGGGAGGGAGTAGGTGGGGGGGGGGGAGGGAGTAGGTGGGGGGGGGGGGAGGGAGTATGTGGGGGGGGAGAGGGAGTAGGTGGGGGGGGGAGAGGGAGTAGGTGGGGGGGGGAGAGGGAGTAGGTTGGGGGGGGAGAGGGAGTAGGTGGGGGGGGAGAGGGAGTAGGTGGGGGGGGAGAGGGAGTAGGTGGGGGGAGTTGGGGAGAGGGAGTAGGTGGGGGGGGGAGAGGGAGTAGGTGGGGGGGGGGAGAGGGAGTAGGTGGGGGGGGGGAGAGGGAGTAGGTGGGGGGGGGGGAGAGGGAGTAGGTGGGGGGGGGAGAGGGAGTAGGTGGGGGGGGGGAGAGGGAGTAGGTTGGGGGGGGGAGAGGAGAGTGGGGGGGGGAGAGGGAGTAGGTGGGGGGGGGAGGGAGTAGGTGGGGGGGGGGAGAGGGAGTAGGTGGGGGGGGGAGAGGGAGTAGGTGGGGGGAGGGGAGAGTAGGTGGTGGGGGGGGGAGAGGGAGTAGGTGGGGGGGAGAGGGAGTAGGTGGGGGGGAAGGGAGTAGGTGGGGGGGGGAGAGGGAGTAGGTGGTGGGGGGAGAGGGAGTAGGTGGGGGGGGAGAGGGAGTAGGTGGGGGGGGGAGGAGTAGGGGTGGGGGGGAGAGGGAGTAGGTGGGGGGGGAGAGGGAGTAGGTGGGGGGGGGAGAGGGAGTAGGTGGGGGGGGGAGAGGGAGTAGGTGGTGGGGGGGGAGAGGGAAAGTAGGTGGTGGGGGGGAGAGGGAGTAGGTGGGGGGGAAGGAGAGGGAGTAGGTGGGGGGGAGAGTATAGGTGGGGGGGAGAGGGAGTAGGTGGGGGGGGGAGAGGGAGTAGGTGGGGGGGGGGAGAGGGAGTAGGTGGGGGGGGGGAGAGGAGTAGGTGGGGGGGGGAGAGGGAGTAGGTGGGGGGGGAGAGGGAGTAGGTGGGTGGAAGTGGGGGAAGGGAGTAGGTGGGGGGGAGGAGAGGGAGTAGGTGGGGAGGGGGGGGGAGGAGTGGGGAGGGAGTAGGTGGGGGGGGAGGAGGGTAGGTGGGGGGGGGAGAGGGAGTAGGTGGTGGGGGGGAGAGGGAGTAGGTGGGGGGGGGGAGAGGGAGTAGGTGGGGGGGGGAGGGAGTAGGTGGGGGGGGGGGTTGGTGGTGGGGGGGAGGGAGGGAGTAGGTGGGGGGAGGGGAGTAGAGAGGTGGGTTGAGTGGGGGGGGAGGGGGGAGGTGGGCGGGAGGTCCCTGGCCACAGCGTCCGCCAGGCCGTGCGCGTGGCGTGCGTTGGACCCGGGGTCGGCGTGCACGGCTGAGGAGTTGGGCGCCGTGAACATGTGGTCGGGCGCGAGGCGCTCCGTTCACCTCCCCGGCCATCCCCCCTCTGCTGACCACGGCGAACGGGCCTGGGGTGAGGGAGACACGGACTTCAGGTGAGCGGGGTCGGGATCCACCAAGGTGAGGTGACCAACTGCTCACCTGACCCACCCCTGCGCAGGTGGTCCTCGTTGAGCGGCACGGGACACGGGGAGACGGAGGCACAGGGACACGGACACGCGGGTGTGCGGAAACGGGTATAGACACACTTGGCATTGCGGGCACAGAGGCACGGAGACACGGGTGTTACGGAGACACGGGTGTCACGGGGACAGGACCACGGGCGCACTGAGATGCGGGGGCGTGGAGAGAGACACGCGATGACGGGGACACGCGGAGTGAAGAGAGAGGGAGACACGGGTACGCGGGGAACACGGAGGCAGGGAGGCACCGGGGGAATAGAGAGACAGGGAGACACGGGAGACAGAGAGATACAGGGTGAGACATGGAGACACAGGGTGAGACATGGAGACACATGGGGACACAGGGAGATACAAGGTGAGACAGGAGGACACAGGGTGAGACATGGAGACACAGGGTGAGACACTGAGACACAGAGTGAGACATGAGACACAGGGTGAGACAGGAAGATACAGAGTGAGACATGGAGACACAGGGTGAGACATTGAGACACAGAGTGAGACAGGAGGACACAGAGACATGAGACAGAGTGAGACATGAGACACAGGGTGAGACATGGAGACACAGGGTGAGACATGTAGACACAGGGTGAGACACAGGGTGAGACAGGGAGACACAGGGTGAGACATGGAGACACATGGAGACACATGGAGACACATGGTGAGACATGGAGACACATGGAGACACAGGGTGAGACATGGAGACACATGGAGACACAAGAAGCCACAGGGCGAGACATGGAGACACATGGAGACACAAGGAGACACAGGGTGAGACATGGAGACACAGGGAGACACAGGGTGAGACATGGAGACACATGGAGACAGGGTGAGACATGGAGACACATGGAGACACAGGAAGACACAGGGCGAGACATGGAGACACATGGAGACACAAAGAGACACAGGGCGAGACATGGAGACACATGGAGACACATGGAGACACAGGGAGACAGAGTGATACATGGAGACACACGGAGACACAGGGAGAGACATGGAGACACAGGGAGACACAGGGAGACACAGGGTGAGACATGGAGACACAGGGTGAGACATGGAGACACAAGGAGACACAGGGAGACACAGGGAGACACAGAGTGAGACAATGGAGGTACGCACCGACCGAGATGTGCCTGGAGGTGCCGAAGAAGAAGTAGACGAGTGGAGGGTAGAAGGAGGAGTAGAGGCCCAGCACGGGCGGCAGCGCGGCCAGCAGCGCGTACGCCATTCCTGTGTGTGTACAGGTGTGTGTGTGTACAGGTGTGTACAGGTGTGTGTGTACAGGGGTGTGTACAGGTGTGTAAAGGTGTGTGTACAGGTGTGTGTACAGGTGTGTACAGATGTGTGTGTACAGGGGTGTGTACAGGGGTGTGTGTACAGGTGTGTATACAGGTGTGTGTGTGTGTACAGGTGTGTGTACAGGCGTGTGTGTGTACAGGTGTGTGTGTGTACAGGTGTGTGTGTACAGGTGTGTGTGTACAGGGGTGTGTACAGGTGTGTGTGTGTACAGGTGTGTGTACAGGGGTGTGTACAGGTGTGTGTACAGGTGTGTGTGTACAGGTGTGTGTGTGTACAGGTGTGTGTGTGTGTGCACAGGTGTGTGTGTACAGGTGTGTGTACAGGTGTGTGTGTACAGGTGTGTACAGGTGTGTGTACAGGGGTGTGTACAGGTGTGTGTGTACAGGTGTGTACAGGTGTGTGTACAGGGGTGTGTACAGGTGTGTGCACAGGGGTGTACAGGTGTGTGTGTACAGGTGTGTGTACAGGTGTGTGTGTACAGGTGTGTGTACAGGGGTGTGTGTACAGGGGTGTGTGTACAGGTGTGTGTGTACAGGTGTGTGTACAGGTGTGTGTACAGGGGTGTGTACAGGTGTGAGCATATCTGTGAGGTCCTGGGGGAGGGGAAATCCCTCAGCCAGGAAAACATCGTGGCACAAAGTGAGGATGACTCTGCTGAGGCTGCAGTGCCTCAAATATTGGAAGAAGTCACCCCCTGTGAGTGGCTGGCTGAGGTGTCATCTGCCTCAAATATTGGAAGAAGTCACCCCTGTGAGTGGCTGGCTGAGGTGTCATCTGTTTGAGGAAGTACTGAAGGCGATCCGGAGTCTGAGACCAGGAAAGGCAGCGGGCAGAGATGATCTCCTAAGCGAAATGCTGAGGGAGGGTGGCGTTGGTGCACAGACTGCCCTATATGACATCATAACAACAGTCTGGACCACTGGACGGGTTCTGCAGGATTGGAAGGATGCCCTGGTGGTCTCTCTCTTTAAGAAGGGGGACCGCACAGACTGTAACAACTACAGGGGCATCTCACTCCTCAGTGTGTCGGGAAAGGTCCTGGCAAGGATTATTCAACATCGCCTTGCCCTTCACGCTGAGGAGAGGCTTGCGGAGCCCCAATGCGGTTTCAGGAAAGGGCGGTCCTGCACAGATGCCATATTTTCTGTCCGTCTGCTACAGCAGAGGTGTAGGGATTTCCAACAAGACCTACATCTCTGCGTTATTGACCTGGTCAAGGCCTATGATACCATCAGTAGGCCTGGGCTCTTAGTTGTTCTTCGTGCTTTTGGAGTCCCTGACCCTCTGCTCACGATCATTAAGGACCTTCATGATGGTGAGCGGGCCCGGGTAAAACTACGTGGCCGGGAGTCAGAGCCATTCCCTGTACACCTTGGGGTGCGACAGGGATGTCCTCTGGCTCCCACATTATTTAACATCTATTTTGACCACGTAGTTCGTGAAGCCTTCAATAGCTGTACCGGGGGAATCTCCATATGGTACAGATATAATGGGAGGCTGATCGATGCCCGGGTGCGGTCAAGGGATGGCTCCCAATTGCTCAACCACGTTATATATGCTGATGATTTGGTAATAGCTGCTCATTCAGAGGAGGAGTTGGAGCCGCTGCTGCTGAGACTGGAGCGTGCCACTAAGAGGTGGGGCCTTACCATCAGCCCCACCAAAACTAAGCACCTGCCTGCGTATTTTGTACCATCGGACACTCCACCCCCACAACTCCCAATCGGCGATGGGGCAGTTGTGGAGCGAGTGGAGAGTTTCCCATACCTTGGCAGTGTGCTTATGACCGGCTCCAGTTTAACAGCAGAGGTCTTACTCCGAATCAGTCGAGCGGCAATATCTTTTCATCGGTTGCGTAACGCTGTGTGGAAGCTACCTGGTCTGTCACTCCACACTAAGCGTCAGGTCTTCTCGGCCACGGTCATTCCCTCCCTTCTCTACGCTTGCGAAACGTGGACCCCCCTAATGGAACATCTTCGCCGGTTAGAAACATTTAGGCTGGCCTGCCTACGATCCATCCTGGGTTTAACCAGACTGGATTGTGTGAGGAGCTCACAAATCCTTAAAAGATCTGGGCAGGGTCCCATCGGTGAGCTCCTCCGGCAGGCAAGGCTGCGATGGCTGGGTCATGTAGCCCGCATGCCCAGCCACCGCATGCCGAAACAGCTTTTGTTTGGCCGGATTGAGGGGGCTAAGCGGGCGCGGCACGGGCTAGAGAGGAGATGGAGTGATGTGGTACAGGAGGACGTGGAGCTGAGTGGACTTGCCGATGACTGGTACCAGCGGTGTCAAGATCGGCCTCTGTGGAGGAGGCTCGTGAAGGATGCTACTGGGCAGTTGGAGGCAGTCGCCCTCCAACAACAACGGAGGGCAGAGGAGCGACGCTCAGAACAACGAGCGGAACGCCGGGTGGCTAAAGCACAGCAGGTTGGCACAGTAGGGGCACAGGTGGTGCATCAGCCAGTCAACTCAGTCAGTCGACCCGTGGCACCTGGGTCTGCCCCGTGACCTCCTGCCAGCGGGCGTTCGACACTTCACGTGGCCTCAGGGTGCACATAGCCTGGCACAAGCGTCGTGGTGACGTCACCGCCACTTAGTGGCGAATGGCGGTTGTTGTTGTTGTTGTGTATCTGTGTGTGTGTGTCTGTGTGTATGTATCTGTGTGTGTATCAGTGTGTATCTGTGTGTATCTGTGTGTATGTATCTGTGTGTATGTATCTGTGTGTATGTATCTGTGTGTATGTATCTGTGTGTATGTGTGTATGTATATGTGTGTATGTATCAGTGTGTGTATGTATCTGTGTGTATGTATCTGTGTGTATGTATATGTGTGTGTATCTGTGTGTATGTATCTGTATGTATGTATCTGTGTGTATGTCTCTGTGTGTGTGTATCTGTGTGTGTGTATCTGTATGTATGTATCTGTGTGTGTATCTGTGTGTGTATCTGTATATCTGTATCTGTGTGTATCTGTGTGTATGTATCTGTGTGTATGTATCAGTGTGTGTATGTATCTGTGTGTGTATCTGTGTGTATGTATCTGTGTGTATGTATCTGTGTGTATGTATCTGCGTGTATGTATCTGTGCGTGTATGTATCTGTGTGTGTATGTATCTGTGTGTGTATGTATCTGTGTGTATGTATCTGTATGTATGTATCTGTATGTATCTGTGTGTGTGTATCTGTGTGTATGTATCTGTGTGTATGTATCTGTGTGTATGTATCTGTATGTATGTATCTGTGTGTATGTATCTGTGTGTGTGTATCTGTGTGTATGTATCTGTGTGTGTGTATCTGTGTGTGTATCTGTGTGTGTATCTGTGTGTGTGTATCTGTGTGTGTATCTGTGTGTATGTATCTGTGTGTGTATCTGTGTGTGTGTATCTGTGTGTGTGTGTATCTGTGTGTATGTATCTGTGTGTATGTATATGTGTGTATGTATCAATGTGTGTATGTATCTGTGTGTATGTATCTGTGTGTGTGTATCTGTGTGTATGTATCTGTATGTATCTGTATGTATATGTGTGTATGTATCTGTGTGTATGTATCTGTATGTATCTGTGTGTATGTATCTGTGTGTATGTATCTGTGTGTATGTATCTGTATGTATCTGTGTGTGTATCTGTGTGTACCCTGCGGCACGGCCATGACCCCCGTGCTGATGCCCGAGATGACGTCACCCGGGAGCAGCGCGCGCGCGCGGTACCGCGGCACCCAGCGCAGCGCGGGCACGCGCCGCAGCAGCGTGGCGCGTGCCCGCGCGCGGGAACACCTGGAGGGGGGGGGGGCAGGAGATGGGGGGGGGGGGGCATGAGTGGGGGGGGGGCAGGAGTGGGGGCAGGTGGGCAGTAGTGGGTTAAGGGGTGGGGGCGACAGGCAGGCGAGTGTTAGTATAGGGGGGGGGGGCAGCGTGTGGGCAGCAGGAAACGTGGAGGGGGTAGTTAGATTGGGGGGCTGGAGGGGATAGTGGGGGGGGGGGCTAGGGGGGTATGGAGGAGGTGGTGGGCGCAGGGGGTGGCGAGGGGAATGGCCGTGCTCTGCCGGGGGGTCGCGGGATCCTTGAGGGATCACGGGGTCCTGTGTGCCGCTTAGGGGGTCCCGAGGGGTCCCGAGGGCCCATGAGGCCCAGGAGGGTCGCGAGGCTCGCTCGACCCGTGGGTGCCTGAGGGCCCGAGGGACGCCTGCGCAGAGATCTGGGTCCTCACCTGAAGTAGCGAGAGAGCCACGCGCGCCGCGGGGGTCCTTGTGGCCCCCTTTCCGCGGCGGTCCCCTGCGTCGGAGCACGAAGATGGTTGCCGAGGTGGCCCGACATGGAGTGTCCTGCTGGACGAGGAGGAGGAGCAGACGAGGATGAGGATCCACCCGGGGGGTGGACACCTCCACGTGAGTCGGGGCACTCGACTCACGAGCCATGTGCCGTAATTGCACGCGCGTGGGTGAATGGGTGAGTGAGTGGGTGGGTAGGTGAGTGAGTGGGTGAGTGAGTGGGTAGGTGAGTGAGTGGGTGAGTGGGTAGGTGAGTGTGTGAGGGGTGGATGAGTGAGGGGTGAGTGAGTGAGGGGTGAGTGAGTGAGTGAGTGGGTGAGGAGTGAGTGAGTGAGTGGGTGAGTGAGTGGGTGAGTGAGTGGGTGAGTGAGGGGTGAGTGAGTCGGTGAGTGAGTGTGTGAGGGGTGAGTGAGTGAGTGAGTGGGTAAGTGGGTGAGTGAGGGGTGAGTGGGTGGGTGAGTGAGGGGTGAGTGAGTGGGTGAGTGGGTGGGTGAGGGGTGAGTGAGTGGGTGAGTAAGTGGGTGAGTGAGTGGGTGAGTGAGTGAGTGGGTGAGTCTGTGAGTGGTGAGTGAGTGAGGGATGAGTGAGTGGGTGAGTGGGTGGGTGAGGGGTGAGTGAGTGGGTGAGTAAGTGGGTGAGTGAGTGGGTGAGTGAGTGGGTGAGTGAGTGGATGAGGGATGAGTGAGTGTTTGAGGGGTGAGTGGGTGAGTGAGGGGTGAGTGGGTGGGTGAGTGAGTGAGGGGTGAGTGAGTGGGTGGGTGAGTGAGTGGTGAGTGAGTGGGTGAATGGGTGAGCGAGTGCGTGAGGTGAGTGGGTGAGGGGTGAATGAGTGAGTGGGAGGGTGAGTGAGTGGGTGGGTGAGTGAGGGGTGAGTGAGTGGGTGAGTGAGTGGGTGAATGAGTGAGTGGGTGAGTGAGTGGGTGGGTGAGGGGTTGAGTGAGTGAGTGGGTAAGTAAGTGGGTGGGTGGGTGAGGGGTGAGTGAGTGGGTGAGTAAGTGGGTGAGTGAGTGAGGGGGTGAGTGAGGGGGTGAGTGAGTGGGTGAGTGGGTGAGGGGTGAGTGGGTGAGCGGTGAGCGGGTGAGTGGTTGAGTGAGTGAGCTGGCGAGTTTGTGAGCGAATGGCTGGCTTGGTTAGTGAGTGAGTGAGCTGGTTGGTGAGTCTGTGAGTGAGTGGGTGGGTGAGTAAGTGGGTGAGTGAGTGGGTGAGTGAGTGGGTTAGTGAGTGAGTGGGCAAGTGAGTGAGCTGGTTGGTGAGTCTGTGAGTGAGTGAGTGGGTGAGTAAGTGGGTGAGTGAGTGGATGAGTGACTGGGTTAGTGAGTGAGTGGGCGAGTGAGTGAGCTGGTTGGTGAGTCTGTGAGTGAGTGGGTGAGTAAGTGGGTGAGTGAGTGGGTGAGTGAGTGAGTGAGCGAGTGAGTGAGCTGGTTGGTTAGTCTGTGAGTGAGTGAGTGGGTGAGTGAGTGGGTGAGTGAGTGGGTGAGTGGGTGAGTGAGTGAGTGGGCGAGTGAGTGAGCTGGTTGGTGAGTCTGTGAATGAGTGAGTGCGTGAGTGAGTGGGTGAGTGAGTGGGTGAGTGAGTGAGCTGGTTGGTGAGTCTGTGAGCGAGTGAGTGGGTGAGTGAGTGGGTTAGTGAGTGAATGGGCGAGTGAGTGAGCTGGTTGGTGAGTCTGTGAGTGAGTGAGTGGGTGAGTGAGTGGGTGAGTGAGTGGGTGAGTGAGTGAGTGGGTGAGTGAGTGGGCGAGTGAGTGAGTGGGCGAGTGAGTGAGTGGGCGAGTGAGTGAGCTGGTTGGTGAGTCTGTGGGTGAGTGAGTGAGTGGGTGAGTGGGTGAGTAAGTGGGTGGGTGAGTAAGTGGGTGAGTGAGTGGGTGAGTGAATGGGCGAGTGAGTGAGTGGGCGAGTGAGTGAGCTGGTTGGTGAGTCTGTGAGTGAGTGAGTGGGTGAGTGGGTGAGTGAGTGAGCTGGTTGGTGAGTCTGTGAGTGAGTGGGTTAGTGAGTGAGTGGGTTAGTGAGTGAGTGAGCGAGTGAGTGAGCTGGTTGGTGAGTCTGTGAGTGAGTGAGTGGGTGAGTGAGTGGGTTAGTGAGTGGGTGAGTGAGTGAGTGGGTTAGTGAGTGAATGGGTTAGTGAGTGAGTGAGTGAGCTGGTTGGTGAGTCTGTGAGTGAGTGAGTGGGTTAGTGAGTGAGTGGGCTAGTGAGTGAGTAAGTGGGTGAGTGAGTGGGTGAGTGAGTGGGTTAGTGAGTAAGTGGGTGAGTGAGTGGGTGAGTGGGTGAGTGAGTGGGTTAGTGAGTGAGTGAGCTGGTTGGTGAGCCGGCACGAAGTCCCTTACTCGCAATCGCGGAGTCTCACGGAGAGGCGAGTTTCGAGATGCGCTGGTGTGGTCCTGCGGAAACGCAAGGATGCCGGAGACCCCAGAGCAGACCCAGAGAGACGAGGCGCTACCCCCCACCCACCCACACACACCCACCCACCCACACATCCCCACACACACCCCACCCACACACACCCACCCACCCACACATCCCCACACACACCTACACACACAACCACCCACACCCACCCACACACACATCCACACACACAAACACTCACACACACACACCCACACACATCCACACACCCACCCACACACACACCCACACACATCCACACACACACACACACATCCACACACACCCACACACACACATCCACACACACACACCCACACACACATCCACACACACACAC
This sequence comes from Petromyzon marinus, assembly GCF_048934315.1. Taxonomy (NCBI): domain Eukaryota; kingdom Metazoa; phylum Chordata; class Hyperoartia; order Petromyzontiformes; family Petromyzontidae; genus Petromyzon; species Petromyzon marinus. The sequence goes on along the minus strand of NW_027423695.1, from coordinate 226,608 downwards.
CCACATCCACTCACACACACACTCACACACACCCACCCACCCACACCCACCCACACCCACCCACACCCACCCACACCCACCCACACACACATCCACACACACAAACACCCACACACACAAACACTCACACACACCCACACACACCCACACACACATCCACACACACACACACCCACACACACATCCACACACACACTCACCCACACACCCACCCACACCCACCCACACCCACCCACACCCACCCACACACACACCCACCCACACCCACCCACACCCACCCACACACCCACCCACACACACATCCACACACGCACATCCACACACACACATCCACACACACACATCCACACACACACATCCACACACACACATCCACACACACACACAAGGCAAAGACAAAGGCCCCCCGTGTAGTCAGGACGGGTCGGAGGCAGGCCAGCCTGGATGTTTCAAACCGGAGCAGACAACACGTACTTAAACTCAACAAAGACAAAGATCCCCCGTGTAGCCTTCACAGACTGTTGGGGCAAGTGCTGTTAGCCAGCGCCTATGCTGGCTGGCACGGCAAAGAGGGGGTCAGTGGCCAACACCACGCCCGGCCGCCTTTGTCTCCCTAGTGGCGATGCTCACACATCACACCAGGTACGCATTTGAGGCTGAGTCGACCTAGGGGAGGCCCAGGACCGGTTCAGATAATCGTCACTGGTGTTGGCCGTGAGCGGGAATCGAACCCAGGTCACCTGGTTCGTAGCGCAGCGCGCTAACCGCTACACCACCGCTCCTCAAACTCAACACACACTCACAAACATGCAGACACATACATACACTAAGTAGCGGTGACGTCACAACGGCGCTCGTGCCAGGCTAAGTGCACTTTAAGGCTACGCGAAGTGTCGAACGCACTTGCTGACCAACTCAATCACCCGCCCACCAGCTCACTCACTCACCAACCACTCACTCACCGCATTCACTCGCTTACTAACTCACTCACCAGCTCACTCACTCAGCACAACAATCACTCACGCATGCAACCACTTAAATCACTCCCCCCACTTACTCGCTCATCCACCTACTCACTCAGCCACCCACTCCCTCACTAACTCACCCACGTAACTTCTTAATTCAATCGCCCACTCACTCAGCCACCCACGTCACTCAGTTATCCACCCAGTCACTCAGCCATCCACTCAGCCGCCCACCCACTCACTCAGCCACCCACCCACTCACTCAGTTAACCACCCAGTCACTCAGCCATCCACTCAGCCGCCCACCACTCACTCAGCCACCCACCCACTCACTCAGCCACCCACTCCCTCACTCACTAACTCACCACGTAACTACTTAATTCAATTGTCCACTCACTCAGCCACCCACTCCCTCGCTCACTAACTCACCACGTAACTACTTAATTAAATCGCCCACTCACTCAGCCGCCCACCCACTCACTCAGCCACCCACCCACTCACTCAGCCACCCACCCACTCAGTCAGCCACCCACTCACTCACTAACTCACCATGTAACTACTTCATTCAATCGCCCACTCACTCAGCCACCCACTCACTGACTTAACCACCCACTCACTCAGCCACCCACCCACTCACTCAGCCATCCACCCACCCACTCAGCCATCCACTCACTCACTTAACCACCCACTCACTCAGCCACCCACCCACTCACTCAGCCACCCACCCACTCACTCAGCCACCCACTCACTCACTCAGCCACCCACTCACTCACTCAGCCATCCACTCACTCATCCACTCAATCGTCCACATTTCATCTCGTGGGTTTAGTGCGCTTGGGGCTTACCAGTCCATTACATAAATATCTATAGACTGATGATGATGATGACGACGACGACGATACGTGAGTAATGTTGCTGATGGTGGTCACCACGCTCGCGGGCTCGCCGCTCAGCTCGGGTTTCCTTCACCAGGGCTCCGCTAATCCTCGTGCCACGAGGGGACACGGGGAGACCCGGGGGGAAGGGGGGCTTCAGATGAAGGGGCCCTAATGCGCCACACACCTGACACCGCTGCCCTCGCTCGGGGTTTTAATTAAAATCAGCGCGGACACAGCACGGAGCTGGGCCCCTCTGTGGAAGGGGGAGGGGGGTCTCACCACGGAGCTGGGTCCGGGTCCCACCATGGAGGGGGTTCCATCGTGGAGACGGGGGGGGGGTCTCACCACGGAGCTGGGTCCCACCGTGGAAGGGGTCTCACCACGGAGCTGGGCCCCACCGTGGAGGGGGGGGGGCATTACATCGTAGAGGGGGGGGGTCTCACCACGGAGCTGGGTCCCACCGTGGAGGGGAGTTACATCGTAGAGAGGGGGGGGTCTCACTACGGAGCTGGGCCCCACCGTGAAAGGTGGTCCCACCGTTGAGAGAGGTTCCACCGTGGAGGGGGGTCTCAGACCTGTGCAGCTCCATCAGCGGGGGCCTCAGTTGCGCACGGCACATGCCCCCCCCCCCCATCATCTCCTACACCGCCACCACCACCGGGGGGACACGCGACTGCGCTGCGCTCGGCCCCGCGGTGGCGAGCGACAGCCACCGCACGTGGTCGCCGGCCCACGTGGACGGCAAACCTGAGGACATTGCTCGGTAACCTGCATTGCCACTAGGTATCAAAGGGGCAGTGCAGCGTTACCTCTCTGTGTACATAACGGTTAGGGTCAGACGAGGTGAAGTGGATCGTAGCCACAGTTTGGTAAGAACCAATCAGACAGTTTCACGTGGGAATGTGGGATTGGTTACACCTGGCCACAAATGGGTATAAGAAGGGTGAGTGCGCAGAGTGCGGGGAGTTCTCTCCCTACACGAAGACCGAAGCCCGGGCTGAAGATAGCCAGGACCCTGAACCTGGCCTTCCAGCCCTTCTGAGGGCTAAGGCTCGGCGTATCCAGTGGTCAAGACCCACCGGGCTAGCGGTGGGTCAGATAGTCTCCCCTATGTCCAAGCCGGAGGACTCTAGGATAGCGGTAGACTCGAGAGTAAGTCCTGCTGTACCTCCGTAGGTTAGCAAGAGACCTGTGTGCAAGTCCCGCTAAGTCCGGAGGCTGTACCTTCTTTGGGTATCGGGTGAGGGGACCGTATACCCTTTTGTGAGTTAGGGCTGTGTAAGAGAAGTATTACAATAAACAGAGTGTGCCTCATAAGAAGTTTATTCGTCATTATAAACACTACAACTGGAGTCAGAAGTGGTTGAAAAATGGAAACAAAAAGTTCAGCCCACGTGTGAGGTCAGCATGGAGAAAACCCTGACTCACCTGCGGGAACCGCCAACTCCACTGAAAATGCCGGCGCATTGCCAGCCGCCCAACCACCGGCTCAGCAGCCGGTCGCTCCTCTTGCCATGGGGGACGGACTCCGGGCAGCACACAGCTGTCTCGTCCAACTTCTACATGCTTCAGCCTCCATTCTTGACGAGATCAACTTGGAGGCTGCGGGCGGATCAGATCAGCCGCCGGCGGATGTTCCCGCCATCGGCCAAGACGGACATTTTGAATTTCCCGCCGAGGCATCACGTGGTTCCGCCGGAAGCGGAAGCCAAGGGCATTCTGGGAATGTTGGGGGCCAATCGCACCTCGCAGCGTCATCGGCGCGCGACACTGTCAACTCACGCTACTCAGACGACGCCGCGTCAACACAGTACCGACAGAGTACAGTAGACGCTATCGGCCAGGCGATTGCCGATTTCCTACTCGAGTCTGTCCTCCAGAAGATGCTGGAACTGGCGTGCAAGCTGTGCATCGTCATTCAAGCGGTGGACAAGGAGAATATGTGCTCGCTACGAGCCGCTCGCAGCATCCACGCGCATTTATTGCTCCACACGGATTCGACCATCGCCGCCTCGGCTTCGACGTCGGAGCCTGCCAGCAGGGACGACGGCTTCTCCCGCGACCGGGCCTTCATGGCAACCAGGGCAACGGGCCGGCGATCGTCCGACCATGCCGGTCGCCGCAATTACCAGCAGCGTGGACGGCCTCCTCCACGCAGCGACGTGACGTGCTTCAACTGTGGCCGACGAGGCCACATCTTCTCTGACTGCCGTGCGCCTCGACGACGCTCCTCCGGATCCTCAGGCCAGGACTACAGGACGCCCATGGCATCGCGGCACAATCGGGCAAGTTGCGATGCCTCTCACGCTCGTCCCTCATTCACACCATACCCACCGCAACACACCATAAGAAATGCTCGGGATCCGACGTGTGATGCGCAGTGTTCCGGCAATTCTCCGCGGCCACTCGGACCTGGGCAGTGGTCTGAGTTGGCCCATAGGGTAGTCGCGGCGACGGCAGGTTCCTCCGTGGTTGTCGGTTCGATCGAGGGTGTGGAATTCCGTGAGTTGGTTGATACTGGTGCGTCGGCTACGATCATTTCGGATTTGATTGATAATATACTGCCCGTACGATGCCGCCCCTGGGAATGTGTTTCTATCCCTGTTTCGCCGCTAATGGAAGTTCGCTGGGCATTATTGGGCAAATTCGTGCGCAAATTTCGATCGGTGGCATTCAATTGGCGGGTCCTATTTTGGTATCTTCCTCCCTCGCCGTGCCATGTTTGTTAGGCACTGACTTTCTCGCGAAAAGGCCTATTAAAATCCTTGTGGATCAAGGTTGTATCAAACTCCCGTCGGGCCGTCGGATGACGTTCTTGCCCATGCCCGCACATCCACGCAGGGCTAATGCCTCTGTGCAGGCGTTCGTCGCAGGCACAGTACGTATTCCGCCAGGAGCACAAATGCTCGTGCCCTTGCGATTAAAGAAACCGCTAGCCCCGGACGCCTCAGCACATGGCGTTTTGCTGGGGCCTTCAAACACAGTTGTTAAAAGGTTGGATTTGGTGGCTGCACAGACAGGGAGCTGTTCTTGCAGGTGGTGAATGTCGGGTTGTCCACAACCGTCATTCCGCAAGGAACTGTGCTCGCTCACGCGACGCCGGTGCCCAGGGGCACCGGCGTCGTGGGACACGTGCTTGACAGGCCACAGGTTCAACCTCCTTCCAAATCGGATGAGAAATGGTTGGACACGCTCTGTGCAGACATGGGTTTTCTGTCCGGTTTGCAGCAAATAAAATTGCGCGCTCTTCTGCGAGAATTTAGTTTTTGTGTTGATTTTCGGCGCCTAAATAAAATCTCGGTAGCTGACGCCTACCCTCTCCCTCGTATGGATGAGTCATTGGATGCCCTGGCAGGGGCGCACTATTTTTCCATTTTGGACCTTCTGTCGGGGTTTTGGCAACTTCCCCTCGACGAGGCATCAAAACCTAAGACTGCTTTTCGGACACCACAGGGCCTTTTTGAGTTTAATAGATTGCCCATGGGTCTCCACTCGGCCCCAGCGACATTCCAGATGCTCATGGAGCTGGTCCTCGCTGGGCTCTAGTGGGACTCATGTCTCATTTATCTTGACGACGTCATTGTCTTTAGCCGCACGTTTGGCGAACACCTTGAGCGATTGCGTGTTATCTTCTTGAAGATGCGGGCTGCTAACTTAAAATTCAAACTGCAGAAATGTCACCTTCTGCGTGAGTCTGTGCGCTATTTGGGCCACATAGTCAGCCGCTCGGGAATTTCTACCGACTCTGAAAAAACCAAATGCGTTAGCCAATGGCCGACCCCTACATCTGCGGGCGATGTTCGCAGTTTTATTGGTTTTGCGTCATATTACCGCCGTTTTGTTGCTGGCTTCGCGACGATTGCCAAACCGCTTCATGCTCCTACGTCCAAAGGGTTGATGTTTCATTGGGGGGATGCGGAACGGGCCGCATTCGACTCTTTGCGGAACGCACTCGTGATGGCACCGTTCCTAGCATAACCCGATTTTTCTGTACCATTCGTATTGGACACTGACGCTAGAAATACGGGGATTGGCGGTGTTTTGTCCCAAAGAGTTGATGGCATTGAAAGGGTCGTTGCCTATGGTAGCAGAGTTTTGTCTTCTGCTGAACAATGATACTGTGTTACCCGACGTGAGCTGCTGGCCATTGTCTTTTTCATTCAGCAATACAGGCCGTACCTATGTCGTCAGCATTTTACCATGCGATCTGATCATTCGGCATTACAGTGCGCTATGCGGGTTGACCAACCGTCTGGCCAGCTTTCTCGGTGGCTCGAAGTCTTTCAGGACTATGATTTTAATGTTACTTACCGTAAGGGTGCACAACACACGAATGCCGATGCATTGTTTCGCCTCCCGCCGGCTCTAAAATGTGCATGCTTTTTGGGCTCTGGCCGCTGTAAGCCGCCACTGCCTGAGCAGGTCACGCCTCTCGAAACGGTGTCTGCCGCGCTTCCCGACACCTCAGCGCCGATGTCGGACCATGCGGATCCAACGGCCAGTGACGACTTGCTGGGGCTGACTTTGGCCGAATTGGGTCGGCACCAGAGCGACGACATGTCATTGTTGCGGTTGTGTCGTCACGCAATTAATGCGGCTCCGCGTCAGGGGAAATTCAATTCATTTGTTATGAAGCACGGCTTGCTTATGCATTGGGATGCTGACTCATGCCAACATAAATCGTCATACCCTCAGCCTTGCGATGTAAAGCCGTATGGGCAGTGCACGAGCACTTGTTACACCTGGGTGTTCATAAAACCATTGGGTTGTTGCGGTTGCAATTTTTCTGGCCTGGCATGCTGCGTGATGTGACCGACATTCTACTGGGGTGCACTCAATGCACGCAACTTAAACCACCGGCTAAACCGGCATGTCCGCCCCTGCAACCCATTTCAGTGTCTCGTATAAACGAGTTGGTGGCTCTCGATATTTTGGGCTCTTTTTCTACTACGCCACGTGATAATAAGTACCTTCTGGTTGGGGTAGAATATTTTACGCGGTGGCCTATGGCCTGGGCCCTCCCCAACCAGTTGGCAGCAGCCGTCGTGAACACCTTTGTTCAGGGCTACGTCCTGGACAAGGGCACACCAGAACGGTTGCTGACCGATCAGGAAATACATTTTTCAGGAGTCCTGTTGAACGATGTGTGCCGCCTGTTGGGCACAAAGAAAGTGTGCACTTCGCCCTACCATCTCCAAACCAACGGCATGGTGGAGCGCTTGCATAGAACTCTCACCTCTATGTTATGCCATCATGTCGATGAATCCCACCTCGACTGGGACTTGCAAGTTCCGGGGGTCCTCGCCGCATACTGCATGGCACCTCACGCGGCGACGGGATTTTCCCTGTTCTTTTTAATGTACAGCCTTTCCTCCCGCCAACGTTCGGCTGGAGATAGAACAGCCACCGCAGAAATCCAAACTCGTTGACCACTTGCGATTTAACCTCCGTAAGTTGGCCGAGGCACGGGAGGCTGCCATTGAAAATTCTGCTTCCTGTCAGCGAGCGAATTTGAGACTGCATGATCCTCGGACGTCCACGCATCGGTGGGCACCGGGAGACAGGGCATGGCTTCACTGCCTCCAGGTGCCGGTGTCCACATCGGCAAAACTTCTCAGGCCATGGCGGGGTCCGGTGGAGGTGGTTGAGGTCCTACATCCCCAATGCATTAAAATTCGCTGGGGACGGCGTCGCTGGTTCGTCCACCCTTCTCGGTTAAAACCCTTTGTCGCATCGTGCGCCCCTGGGGGCCGATTGTGCGACGCATCCGACGAGCCAGATGTTGCCCCATTGGTGCCTAACCCACAGCGCAGATGTGTCGTTCCTCCTGCAGATGACATGGGAGTGACAGAGCCTTGCAGGCCACGTTCGGCCTCGATGGACCATGGGTCGTCAGGAGTCCCCACGGAGATGCCTCCGGACCCACCTGACGCTCTTGTTAATCTTCCGGAACCTCCTGTGCCACCGAAGAAGCTGGCCGTCCCCTAAGATGGCGCCGCGAAACACACACGTGCTAAATCTCGCCGGTTTTTGTGATATTCACCTTGTTGGCTAACACGTTCCCGGTTCCAAATCGGTTTGCAACACACGCCGCCTGCTCTGTCGCATTGTTAGTGTGTTCTGTGTCATGCCTATTTTGCCTTGTACATACATTGTGTTATTAGGGGGGGTATTTATATGGGTTTCTCTTGTTCTGTTTTGTTTGCGAGGCACACTCACATTTCTTGCGTTGTTGGGGTTTTCGGGGTTTCACATTGTTGCAGCCGGGACGGCTGGAGCTTCCGAAGGAAGCGGTGATGTAGAGGTGCTAACTACTCACTGTTTGGTAACCTGCATTGCCACTAGGTATCAAAGGGGCAGTGCAGCGCTACCTCTGTGTACATAACGGTTGGGGTCAGACGAGGTGAAGTGGATCGTAGCCACGGTTTGGTAAGAACCAATCAGACAGTTCCACGTGTGAATGTGGGATTGGTTACACCTGGCCACAAACGGGTATAAGAAGGGTGAGCGCGCAGAGTACGGGGAGTTCTCTCCCTACACGAAGACCGAAGCCCGGGCTGAAGATAGCCAGGACCCTGGACCCAGCCTTCCAGCCCTTCTGAGGGCTAAGGCTCAGCGTATCCAGTGGTCAAGACCCGCCGGGCCAGCGGTGGGTCGGATAGCCTCCCCTAGGTCCAAGCCGGAGGACTCTAGGATAGCGGTAGACGTATGAGTAAGTCCCGCCAGGACAGGAGGCTGGACCTTCTTAGGTTAGCAAGAGACCTGTGTGTAGGTCACGCTAAGTCCGGAGGCTGTACCTTGTTAGGGTATCGGGTGAGGGGACCGTATACCCCTCTGTGTGTTAGGGACTGTGTAAGAGAAGAATTACAATAAACAGAGTGTGCCTCATAAGCAGTTTATTCGTCATTATAAACACTACACCTGGGACATGCCTGCCTACGACTTAAGGGCAGGGGTGTGTGTGTGTCGCTCTGAGGGCAGGGCTGTATGTGTCTCTGAGGGCAGGGCTGTGTGTGTCTCTATGCAGGGCTGTGTGTGTCTCTGAGGGGAGGGCTGTGTGTGTCTCTGTGAGGAAAGGGCTGTATGTGTCTCTGAGGACAGGTCTATGTTTATGTGTCTCTCTCTCTGTGTCTCTGTGTGTATCTCTCTGTATATCTCTTTGTGTGTGTCTCTGTGTGTGTCTCTCTGTCTCTGTGTGTGTCTCTCTCTCTGTGTGTCTCTGTGTGTCTCTCTGTCTCTGTGTCTCTCTCTGTATGTGTCTCTGTGTGTGTCTCTCTGTCTCTGCGTGTGTCTCTCTCTGTGTCTCTCTCTCTGTCTCTATGTGTATCTCTCTCCGTTTCTCTCTCTGTCTCTGTGTGTGTCTGTGTGTCTCTCTCTGTGTATCTCTTTGTGTGTGTCTCTGTGTGTCTCTCTCTGTCTCTGTGTCTCTTTCTGTGTGTGTCTCTGTGTGTCTCTCTGTCTCTGTGTGTCTCTCTCTCTGTGTGTCTCTGTGTGTGTCTCTCTGTCTCTGTGTGTGTCTCTCTCTGTGTCTCTCTCTGTCTCTATGTGTATCTCTCTCCGTTTCTCTGTCTCCGTGTGTGTCTGTGTGTTTCTCTCTGTGTATCTCCGTTTGTCTCTGTGTGTGTATCTCTCTGTGTGTCTCTCTGTGCATGTATCTCTCTCTGTCTCTCTGTGTGCGTGTCTCTCTCCGTGTCTCTGTGTGTATCTCTCTCTGTGTCCCTGTGTGTCTCTCTCTGTTTCTCTGTGTGTATCTCTCTGTGTTCCTGTGTGTGTCTCTCTCTGTGTCTCTGTGTGCGTGTCTCTCTCTGTGTCTCTCTATCTCTGTGTGTGTGTGTCTCTCTCTGTATCTCTCCCTCTGTGTCTCTGTGTGTCTATGTGTGTCTCTCTGTGTCTCTCTGTGTCTCTGTGTGTCTATGTGTGTCTCTGTGTGTCTATGTGTGTCTCGCTGTGTCTCTGTGTTTCTCTGTGTATCTCTCTGTGTTCCTGTGTGTGTCTCTCTGTGTGTCTCTATGTGTGTGCCTCTCTCTCTGTCTCTCTATCTCTCCGTGTGTGTGTCTCTCTCTCTGTGTCTCTGTGTGTCTCTGCGTGCCTCTCTGTGTCTCTCTGTGTCTCTGTGTGTCTCCGTGTACCTCTCTGTGTCTTTGCGTGTCTCTGTGTCTCTGTGTGACGGCTATGGCTCGTCTCCATCCTCACGCGAATCGTGACGTCAACGTTCCGTTTCCAGGGCAACTCGCTCTCTCGTTGACATAGCAACTGGGCTACACCCCCCCCCCCACCATGATGCGGGAGAATCCCTGTCTCAGTGGACCCCACCCCCGTCGACCCCCTCCCCCCGATCCAAGCCTGAGAAACAGAGTTAGGGGTGATGAAGAACGGGAGAAGTGGTGATGGGAGACGGAGTGACGGGAGATATAAGAGGTAGAGATGCGAGATGGCTGATTATATACTGGTGATGGGCCATGGAAGATGCAGTGATGGGTGATGATTGTAGATGGGTGATGGGAGACGTGGTGATGTCTGATGTGAGATGGGTGACGTGGTGATGGGTAGTGGGAGACGTGGTGATGGGTGATGGGTGGTGGGAGACGTGGTGATTGGTGGTGGGAGACTTGGTGATGGGTAGTGGGAGACTTGGTGATGGGTAGTGGGAGACGTGGTGATGGGTGGTGGGAGACTTGGTGATGGGTAGTGGGTGACTTGGTGATAGGTGGTGGGAGACTTGGTGATGGGTGGTGGGAGACGTGGTGATGTCTGATGTGAGATGGGTGACGTGGTGATGGGTGATGGGTAGTGGGAGACGTTGTGATTGGTGGTGGGAGATGGAAGACGTGGTGATGGGTAGTGGGAGACGTGGTGATGGGTGATGGGTGGTGAGAGACGTGGTGATGGGTGGTGGGAGACGTGGTGATGGGTGATGGGTGGTGGGAGACGTGGTGATGGGTGATGGGTGGTGGGAGACGTGGTGATGGGTGGTGGGAGACGTGGTGATGGGTGGTGGGAGACGTGGTGATGGGTGATGGGTGGTGGGAGACGTGGTGATGGGAGATGAGAGACGTGGTGATGGGTGGTGGGAGATGTGGTGATGGGTGGTGGGAGACGTGGTGATGGGTGGTGGGAGACTTGGTGATGGGTGGTGGGAGACTTGGTGATGGGTGGTGGGAGACTTGGTGATGGGTGATGGGTGGTGGGAGACTTGGTGATGGGTGGTGGGAGACTTGGTGATGGGTGGTGGGACACGTGGTGATGGGTGGTGGGAGACGTGGTGATGGGTGGTGGGAGACTTGGTGATGGGTGGTGGGAGACATGGTGATGGGTGGTGGGAGACTTGGTGATGGGTGGTGGGAGACTTGGTGATGGGTGGTGGGAGACTTGGTGATGGGTGGTGGGAGACGTGATGGGTGGTGGGAGACATGGTGATGGGTGGTGGGAGACGTGGTGATGGGTGATGGGTGGTGGGAGACTTGGTGATGGGTGGTGAGAGACTTGGTGATGGGTGGTGGGAGACGTGGTGATGGGAGATGGGTGACGTGGTGATGGGTGGTGGGAGACGTGGTGATGGGTGGTGGGAGACTTGGTGATGGGTGGTGGGAGACGTGGTGATGGGTGGTGGGAGACGTGGTGATGGGTGGTGGGAGACTTGGTGATTGGTGGTGGGACACGTGGTGATGGGTGGTGGGACACGTGGTGATGGGTGGTGGGAGACTTGGTGATGGGTGGTGGGAGACGTGGTGATGGGTGATGGGTGGTGGGAGACGTGGTGATGGGTGGTGGGAGACGTGGTGATGGGTGGTGGGAGACGTGGTGATGGGTGGTGGGAGACGTGGTGATGGGTGGTGGGAGACGTGGTGATGGGTGGTGGGAGACGTGGTGATGGGTGATGGGTGGTGGGAGACGTGGTGATGGGAGATGAGAGACGTGGTGATGGGTGGTGGGAGACTTGGTGATGGGTGGTGGGAGACGTGGTGATGGGTGGTGGGAGACGTGGTGATGGGTGGTGGGAGACTTGGTGATGGGTGGTGGGAGACTTGGTGATGGGTGGTGAGACACGTGGTGATGGGTGATGGGTGGTGGGAGACGTGGTGATGGGTGGTGGGAGACTTGGTGATGGGTGGTGGGAGACATGGTGATGGGTGGTGGGAGACTTGGTGATGGGTGATGGGAGACTTGGTGATGGGTGATGGGTGGTGGGAGACTTGGTGATGGGTGGTGGGAGACGTGATGGGTGGTGGGAGACGTGGTGATGGGTGGTGGGAGACGTGGTGATGGGTGATGGGTGGTGGGAGACTTGGTGATGGGTGGTGGGAGACTTGGTGATGGGTGGTGGGAGACGTGGTGATGGGAGATGGGTGACGTGGTGATGGGTGGTGGGAGACGTGGTGATGGGTGGTGGGAGACGTGGTGATGGGTGGTGGGAGACGTGGTGATGGGTGGTGGGAGACGTGGTGATGGGTGGTGGGAGACTTGGTGATTGGTGGTGGGACACGTGGTGATGGGTGGTGGGACACGTGGTGATGGGTGGTGGGAGACTTGGTGATGGGTGGTGGGAGACGTGGTGATGGGTGGTGGGAGACTTGGTGATGGGTGATGGGTGGTGTGAGACTTGGTGATGGGTGGTGGGAGACTTGGTGATGGGTGATGGGTGGTGGGAGACTTGGTGATGGGTGGTGGGAGACTTGGTGATGGGTGGTGGGAGACTTGGTGATGGGTGATGGGTGGTGGGAGACTTGGTGATGGGTGATAACCGTAGATGGGTGGTGGGAGATGGGAGACGCATCCCCAGTTGAGCCCCCTAATCCTCGCGGGGAATTTTAAATCGCAGCTTTTATTTCCACCGAAAGTAATCGCGGGGGATAACAGAGGAGGGGGGGACCCGGTGATTGATGAGTGCGAGAGGCGGGGCTGGGGGGCTGCCGGGATTCTAGTGACGCGGGGAGGGGTGAGGAGGCGGTGAGGGGGTACTAGAGGGAGGGGGGAGGGAGGGGGGCAGAGGGAGGGTGGGGCAAGGGGAGGGGCGAGAGGGAGGAGGGGCGAGAGGGAGGAGGGGCGAGAGGGAGGAGGGGCGAGAGGGGGGAGGGGCGAGAGGGAGGGGCGAGATGGGGCGGGGCGAGAGGGATTATTTGTGGAGTCCAAGGGACCTCCCGCGTTCGAGATGGAACGTGGGGAGACGATGATGATGGAGAGATGATGATGATGATGATGGAGAGATGATGATGATGGAGAGATGATGATGATGGAGAGATGATGATGATCATGATGGATGATGATGATGGCGAGATGATGATGATGATGGAGAGATGATGATGGAGAGATGATGATGGAGAGATGATGATGATGGAGAGATGATGATGATGGAGAGATGATGATGATGGAGAGATGATGATGATGGATGAGAGATGATGATGATGATGGAGAGATGATAATGGATGAAAGATGATGATGGAGGAGAGATTATGATGATGGAGAGATGATGATGGATGATGATGGATGAGAGATGATGATGATGATGATAGAGAGATGATGATGAATGAAAGATGATGATGGAGGAGAGATGATCACGGTGGATGAGAATTGATGATTCTGATGCTAATTATTAATGATGATATATGATGAATAATGATTAAGGTTACGATGTTCATGATTAATGGAAATATGATGATGATGGGTGAGATGCTGATGAATGGAGATCCTGGATGAGTGCTGGGCGAAGCGACGCTGCACAAAACGAGAGACTCTGCGAGGAGGAGGAGGAGTGCGAGTGACCGAGCCATCGGCATCACCACGCGGAAGGATACACGAGGGAGGGCGGTTTTATTTGTGTTGAAATCTCGCACTGAATTGAGTGAGAAGGAGTAAATAGTCATCATCCCCCCTCCCTCCCTTCCCGCCTGCTCCCCTCCCACTCTCTCCCTCCCCTCTCCCTCCTCCATCGCCGCCGCCCTGAGAGGAGCGGCGTGGTGAGAGCGGGGGGGAGCGACAGCGAAGGGAAACGACGACGACGAGGAGGAGGAGGAGGAGCAGATACAAGAAGCGGAGAGCGGGAAAGAGGACAGGGAGGGGTGAGGAGGCGAGGTGAGGAGGTGAGGCGAGTAACGCCATGGCAACTGTCTGAGCGCTGGCAGGAAGAGAAGGGAGGAGAAAAGGCGCCGGGTCCGTGTCTCCTCCTCCTCCAGCAGCACCACCACCACCACCACATCCTCCTCCTCGCCACCTCTTCCTCACCACCTCTTCCTCACCACCACCTTCTCACCCCCCCCCCCCACCATCTCAGCGTTCCAAGATGCTGCAGACTCCGTTCGCCATCTTCTCGGCGCAGGAGGCGGCGCAGATGTACCGCACCAATTACGTGCGTAACTCGCGCGCCATTGGCGTGCTGTGGTCCATCTTCACCATCTGCTTCGCCATCATCACCGTGGTGGTGTTCGTGCAGCCCTACTGGGTGGGCGACGGGCCCGAGACGCCCCAGGCGGGCTTCTTCGGCCTCGTCCATCGCTGCGTGGGCACGGGGCCCGCCAAGAGCGACCTCCGCTGCGAGGGGAGCTTCATGGACTTCTCGTCGGTGCCCTCGGGCGCCTTCAAGGCCGCCTCGTTCTTCGTCGCCACCTCCATGGTGCTCGCGTCCGCCTGCGTCGTCTGCTTCGCCCTCTTCTTCTTCTGCAACACGGCCACCGTCTACAAGATCTGCGCCTGGATGCAGCTCACGTCCGGTGCGACGGTGGCGGGTGCAGAGGGATGGATAGAGGGAGGAGGATGGAGTAGGAGGGTGATGATGGAGGGTGATGATGGAGGAGGATGGAGGAGGGTGATGATGGAGGGTGATGATGGAGGAGGATGGAGGAGGATGATGGAGGGTGATGATGGAGGGTGATGATGGAGGGTGATGATGGAGGGTGATGATGGAGGGTGATGATGGAGGGTGATGGAGGAGGGTGATGATGGAGGGTGATGATGGAGGGTGATGATGGAGGGTGATGATGGAGGGTGAGGATGGAGGGTGAGGATGGAGGGTGAGGATGGAGGGTGAGGATGGAGGGTGAGGATGGAGGAGGGTGAGGATGGAGGAGGGTGATGATGGAGGGTGATGATGGAGGGTGATGATGGAGGGTGATGATGGAGGGTGATGATGGAGGAGGGTGATGATGGAGGATGATGATGGAGGATGATGATGGAGGGTGATGATGGAGGGTGATGATGGAGGGTGATGATGGAGGGTAATGATGGAGGGTGATGATGGAGGGTGATGATGGAGGGTGATGATGGAGGATGATGATGGAGGAGGGTGATGATGGAGGAGGGTGATGATGGAGGGTGATGATGGATGATGATGATGGAGGATGATGGAGGGTGATGATTGAAGATGATGATTGAGGATGGAGGAGGAGGATGATGAGGATGATGAGAAGGATGATGGAGGATGATGATTGAAGATGATGGAGGATGATGATTGAAGATGAAGGAGGTGTAGGGTGGCGGCGGTGGGGAGAATATGGGTATTTTTGGAAGTCCTAATCTGGTGGTGGTACTGATTTTGTGACGTGCCATATAGTTGTTGTGGCGGTGATTTGTTGATGGTGGTAGTGGTGATTGTGTGATGGTGGTGATTGCGTGGTGGTGGTAATTTGTTGACGGTGGTGGTGAGTGGGTGAAGGTGGTGATTGGGTGATGGTGGTGGGGGTAATTACTGACGGTGCACCTACAGTACCGGTGATGATGCTGCTGCTTCTGATGGCCATGGGAGTGGATCTGTGAGTGGTTCCCCTGGTGGCGATGTTGACGATACTAGCGAGAGTGATTGGGTAGTGAGTGAGTGGCAGTGCCTTTTAACCGCCCACGACAGCTTCCCTTGACGAGTCTCAAGTCGACTCCTCCTCCCCAGGAGCAGGAGGACTGTGCTTGGTGGTAGTGGTGGTGGCACAAGTGCGATGTTTGACCGTGGATTCTGCCTCCACGTGGGAGGAGGCAACCGAAGAGCGTGGAGAACGAGGGCATAGCACGCTCGCAACTCCGCACAGATGGATTTTTTAATCCACTGCCGTGCAGCATGTCCATCTCCTGGCCACCTCGGAGCCCAAGCCAACATTTTTGGTGGCAATGCAGGTGGTTGGTAGTGGTGGTGGTGTTGGCAATGCAGGTGGTGGTAGTGGTAGTGATGGTGGCACTGCAAGTGGTTGGTATTGGTGGTGGTGTTGGTGGCAGTGCAGGTGGTGGTAGTGGTGGTGGTGTTGGCAATGCAGGTGGTTGGTATTGGTGGTAGTGGTAGTGGCACTTGAAGTGGTTGGTAGTGGTGGTGGTGTTGGTGGCACTGCAGGTGGTTGGTGGTGGTGTTGGCAATGAAGGTGGTTGGTAGTGGTATTGGTGGTAGTGTTGGTGGCAGTGCAGGTGGTTGGTAGTGGTAGTGGTGGTGGTGGCACTGCAAGTGGTTGGCATTGGTGGTGGTGTTGGTGGCAGTGCAGGTGGTTGGTAGTGGTAGTGGTGGCACTGCAGGTGGCATTTAAGCTTAAATGTCGTGATCTAAGCGTGGCTTCTTCCACTCCAGCGCTGTCCTCCAGACAGGCTCGTCCCTTCACCTGATGAAGGCCGCTTGTGTTGTGGCCGAAACGTCGTGATTTTTTGTTATTTTATTTTCACCTACGTGACTTTACCCAATAGAACCAAAGAGTATGGATCCTAGCAGTCACGAAAGCTTTAAATCTAGAAGTGGTGGTGTTGGTGGCAGTGCAGGTGGTTGGTAGTGGTAGTAGTGGCACTGCAGGTGGTTGGAAGTGGTGGTGGTGGTGGCACTGCAGGTGGTTGGTAGTGGTGGTGGTGGTGTTGGTGGCAGTGCAGGTGGTTGGTAGTGGTAGTAGTGGCACTGCAGGTGGTTGGAAGTGGTGGTGATGGCACTGCAGGTGGTTGGTAGTGGTGGTGGTGTTGGTGGCAGTGCAGGTGGTTGGTAGTGGTGGCACTGCAGGTGGTTGGAAGTGGTGGTGGTGGCACTGCAGGTGGTTGGTAGTGGTGGTGGTGGCGATACAGGGGGGGTATTTGCCGTGTGTGTGCATGTTTTGCTGGGAGGTCTGAACCAGGCCATCCAAGTGCAACCATTGGGGTGGCTTCTGCACCTGCCCTAAGCCTCCCCTAAATCGACTCGGCTTTTAGTTAATACCAGGTGTGCGTGATGGTGGTGGAATTGATGGTAGTGTCGGCAATGGGGTTACGTGTGATAGGTAGTAGTTGTGGTGGCATATTTGGTGGTGGTGGTGGTGGTGTTCGTGGTGGTGGTGGAAGTGTCAGTGCTGAAAGTGGCAGTGAAGGTGGTGGTGGTGTACAATGATGGTACTGTGGGTGGAATTGTTGTGGTGATGGCAATGTTGGTCGTGAGGTGAGTAGTGGTGTTGGTGTTGTTGGTAGTAAGGTGAGTGGTGGTGATGGTGGTGTTGGTAGTAATGTGAGTGGTGGTGATGGTAGTGTTGGTAGTAACGTGATGGTGGTGTTGGTAGTAAGGTGAGTGGTGGTGATGGGAGTGATGGTAGTGAGGTGAGTGGTGGTGATGGTGGTGTTGGTAGTAACGTGAGTGGTGGTGATGGTGGTGTTGGTAGTAAGGTGAGTAGTGGTGATGGTAGTGTTGGTAGTAAGATGAGTGGTGGTGATAGTGGTGTTGGTAGTAAGGTTAGTGGTGGTGATGGTGGTGTTGGTAGTAATGTGAGTGGAGTGATGGGAGTGTTGGTTGTAAGGTGAGTAGTGTTGATGATGTTGGTAGTAAGGTGAGTGGTAGTGGTGGTAGTGATGGTAGTGATGGTAGTGAGGTGAGTGGTGGTAATGGTAGTGTTGGTAGTAAGGTGAGTGGTGGTGATGGTACTGTTGGTAGTAAGGTGAGTGGTGGTGATGGTGCTGTTGGTAGTAAGATCAGTGGTGGTGATGATAGTGTTGGTAGTAAGGTGAGTGGTGGTGATGGTAGTGTTGGTAGTAAGGTGAGTGGTGGTGATGGTAGTGTTGGTAGTAAGGTGAGTGTTTGGTGATGGTAGTAAGGTGATGGTGGTGTTGGTAGTAAGGTGATGGTGGTGTTGGTAGTAAGGTGATGGTAGTGATGGTAGTGAGGCGAGTTGTGGTGATGGTAGTGTTGGTAGTAAGGTTAGTGGTTGTGATAGTGGTGTTGGTAGTAAGATCAGTGGTAGTGATGGTAGTGTTGGTAGTAAGGTGCGTGGTGTTGATGATGTTGGTAGTAAGGTGAGTGGTAGTGATGGTAGTGTTGGTAGTAACGTGAGTGGTGGTGATGGTAGTGTTGGTAGTAAGGTGATGTTAGTGTTGGTAGTAAGGTGAGTGGTGGTGTTGGTAGTGTTGGTAGTAAGGTGAGTGGTGGTGGTGTTGGTTGTAAGGTGAGTAGTGGTGATAGTAGTGTTGGTAGTAACGTGAGTGGTAGTGATGGTAGTGTTGGTAGTAAGGTGAGTGGAGTGATGGTGGTGTTGGTAGTAAGGTGAGTAGTGTTGATGATGTTGGTAGTAAGGTGAGTGGTAGTGGTGGTAGTGATGGTAGTGAGATGAGTGGTGGTGATGGTGGTGTTGGTAGTAAGGTGAGTAGTGGTGATGGTAGTGTTGGTAGTAAGGTGAGTGGTGGTGATGGTGCTGTTGGTAGTAAGATCAGTGGTGGTGATGGTAGTGTTGGTAGTAAGGTGAGTGGAGTGATGGTAGTGATGGTAGTAAGGTGAGTGGTGGTGATGGTAGTAAGGTGATGGTAGTGTTGGTAGTAAGGTGAGTGGTGGTGATGGTAGTGATGGTAGTAAGGTGAGTGGTGGTGATGGTGGTGTTGGTAGTAAGGTGAGTGGTGGTGATGGTAGTGTTGGTAGTAAGGTGATGGTATTGTTGGTAGTAAGGTGAGTGGTGGTGATGGTTGTGTTGGTAGTAAGGTGAGTGGTGGTGATGGTAGTAAGGTAATTGGTGGTGTTGGTACTAAGGTGAGTGGTGGTGATGGTGGTGTTGGTAGTAAGGTGACTGGTGGTAATGGGAGTTTTGGTTGTAAGGTGTGCAGTGGTGATGGTAGTGTTCGTAGTAAGGTGAGTGGAGTGATGGTAGTATTGGTAGTAAGATGAGTGGCAGTGATGGTAGTGATGGTAGTGAGGTGAGTGGTGGTGATGGTAGTGTTGGTAGTAAGGTCAGTGGTGGTGATGGTACTGTTGGTAGTAAGGTGAGTGGTGGTGATGGTGCTGTTGGTAGTAAGATCAGTGGTGGTGATGGTAGTGTTGGTAGTAAGGTGAGTGGTGGTGATGGGAGTGTTGGTAGTAAGGTGAGTGGTCGTGATGGTAGTGTTGGTAGTAAGGTGAGTGGAGTGATGGTAGTGTTGGTAGTAAGGTGAGTAGTGTTGATGATGTTGGTAGTAAGGTGAGTGGTAGTGGTGGTAGTGATGGTAGTGAGATGAGTGGTGGTGATGGTGGTGTTGGTAGTAAGGTGAGTAGTGGTGATGGTAGTGTTGGTAGTAAGGTGAGTGGTGGTGATGGTGCTGTTGGTAGTAAGATCAGTGGTGGTGATGGTAGTGTTGGTAGTAAGGTGAGTGGAGTGATGGTAGTGATGGTAGTAAGGTGAGTGGTAGTGATGGTAGTAAGGTGAGTGGTGGTGATGGTAGTAAGGTGATGGTAGTGTTGGTAGTAAGGTGAGTGGTGGTGATGGTAGTGATGGTAGTAAGGTGAGTGGTGGTGATGGTGGTGTTGGTAGTAAGGTGAGTGGTGGTGATGGTAGTGTTGGTAGTAAGGTGATGGTATTGTTGGTAGTAAGGTGAGTGGTGGTGATGGTTGTGTTGGTAGTAAGGTGAGTGGTGGTGATGGTAGTAAGGTAATTGGTGGTGTTGGTACTAAGGTGAGTGGTGGTGATGGTGGTGTTGGTAGTAAGGTGACTGGTGGTAATGGGAGTTTTGGTTGTAAGGTGTGCAGTGGTGATGGTAGTAAGGTTAGTGGTGGTGATGGTAGTGTTCGTAGTAAGGTGAGTGGAGTGATGGTAGTCTTGGTAGTAAGATGAGTGGCAGTGATGGTAGTGATGGTAGTGAGGTGAGTGGTGGTGATGGTAGTGTTGGTAGTAAGGTGAGTGGTGGTGATGGTACTGTTGGTAGTAAGGTGAGTGGTGGTGATGGTGCTGTTGGTAGTAAGATCAGTGGTGGTGATGGTAGTGTTGGTAGTAAGGTGAGTGGTGGTGATGGGAGTGTTGGTAGTAAGGTGAGTGGTCATGATGGTAGTGTTGGTAGTAAGGTGAGTGGAGTGATGGTAGTGTTGGTAGTAAGGTGAGTAGTGTTGATGATGTTGGTAGTAAGGTGAGTGGTAGTGGTGGTAGTGATGGTAGTGAGGTGAGTGGAGTGATGGTAGTGTTGGTAGTAAGGTGAGTAGTGTTGATTATGTTGGTAGTAAGGTGAGTGGTAGTGGTGGTAGTGATGGTAGTGAGATGAGTGGTG
Source organism: Petromyzon marinus (assembly GCF_048934315.1). Taxonomy (NCBI): domain Eukaryota; kingdom Metazoa; phylum Chordata; class Hyperoartia; order Petromyzontiformes; family Petromyzontidae; genus Petromyzon; species Petromyzon marinus. The sequence goes on along the minus strand of NW_027423695.1, from coordinate 206,360 downwards.
GTGATGGTGGTGTTGGTAGTAAGGTGAGTAGTGGTGATGGTAGTGTTGGTAGTAAGGTGAGTGGTGGTGATGGTGCTGTTGGTAGAAAGATCAGTGGTGGTGATGGTAGTGTTGGTATTAAGGTGAGTGGAGTGATGGTAGTGTTGGTAGTAAGGTGAGTGGTGGTGATGGTAGTAAGGTGATGGTGGTGTTGGTAATAAGGTGAGTAGTGGTGATGGTGGTATTGGTAGTAAGGTGACTGGTGGTAATGGGAGTTTTGGTTGTAAGGTGTGCAGTGGTGATGGTAGTGTTGGTAGTAAGGTGAGTGGTGGTGATGGGAGTGTTGGTAGTAAGGTGAGTGGTGGTGATGGGAGTGTTGGTAGCAAGGTGAGTGGTGGTGATGGGAGTGTTGGTAGCAAGGTGAGTGGTGGTGATGGTAGTGATGGTAGTAAGGTGAGTGGCAGTGATGGCCGTGATGGTAGTGAGGTGAGTAGTGATGATGGTAGTGTTGGTAGTAAGGTGAGTGGTGGTAATGGTAGTATTGGTTGTAAGGTGATGGTGGTGTTGGTAGTAAGGTTAGTGGTGGTGATGGTGGTGTTGGTAGTAAGGTGAGTGGAGTGATGGTAGTGTTGGTAGTAAGGTGAGTGGAGTGATGGTAGTGTTGGTAGTAAGGTGAGTGGTGGTGATAGTAGTCTTGGTAGTAAGGTGAGTAGTGTTGATGATGTTGGTGGTAAGGTGAGTGGTAGTGGTGGTAGTGATGGTAGTGATGGTAGTGAGGTGAGTGGTGGTGATGGTAGTGTTGGTAGTAAGGTGATGGTGGTGGTAGTGTTGGTAGTAAGGTTAGTGGTGGTGATGGTAGTGTTGGTAGTAAGGTGAGTGGCGGTGATGGTAGTGAGGTGAGTGGCGGTGATGGTAGTGAGGTGAGTGGTGGTGATGGTAGTTTTGGTAGTAAGGTGATGGTGGTGTTGGAAGTAAGGTTAGTGGTGGTGATGGTAGTGTTGGTAGTAAGGTGATGGTAGTGTTGGTAGTAAGGTTAGTGGTGGTGATGGTGGTGTTGGTAGTAAGGTGAGTGGCGGTGATGGTAGTGAGGTGAGTGGTTGTGATAGTAGTGTTGGTAGTAAGGTTAGTGGTGGTGATGGTAGTGTTGGTAGTAAGGTGATGGTATTGTTGGTAGTAAGGTGAGTGGTGGTGATGGTAGTGTTGGTAGTAAGGTGAGTGGTGGTGATGGTGGTAGTGTTGGTAGTAAGGTGAGTAGTGGTGATGGTGGTAGTGTCGGTAGTAAGGTGAGTGGGGTTGATGGTGGTAGTATTGGTAGTAAGTTGAGTAGTGGTGATGGTAGTGTTGGTAGTAAGGTGAGTGGTTGTGATGATAGTGTTGGTAGTAAGGTGAGTGGTGGTGATGGTGGTACTGTTGGTAGTAAGGTGAGTGGTGGTGGTGTTGGTGGTAGTGTTGGTAGTAAGGTGAATGGTGGTGATGGTAGTAAGGTAATTGGTGGTGTTTGTAGTAAGGTGATGGTGGTGTTGGTAGTAAGGTGATGGTAGTGTTGGTAATAAGGTGAGTAGTGGTGGTGGTAGTGTTGGTAGTAAGGTGAGTGGTTGTGATGGTACTGTTGGTAGTAAGGTGAGTGGAGTGATGGTACTGTTGGTAGTAAGGTGAGTGGTTGTGTTGGTAGTAAGGTGAGTGGTGGTGTTGGTAGTAAGGTGAGTGGTGGTGTTGGTAGTAACGTGAGTGGTTGTGATGGTACTGTTGGTTGTAAGGTGAGTGGTGGTGATAGTGGTGTTGGTAGTGAGGTGAGTAGTGGTGTTAATTGTTCTATAGATGATGGTACTTGTTCTGGTGGTGATTGGTGATGATGGTGGTGATGGCGGTGGAGATGGTGTTATAGGATCTTGTTGTGCAGGTGGTATTCCCGGATCAGGGTCTTTTGCGTAACCCCACGTGTGGCGTGGTTACCTCTGGTTAGCACCTGTTCTAGTTATTACTTCTGTGGTGATTCCTGCTCCATTCTAAACCCCGCAGACACCGTGGACGGGGGGAACAAGCCTTCCCCCCACCCCCACGCCGCCCACCCCTCACCCCCCGCGTGCCCAGCGACCGCTCAACCACACGCTCCACCACCATACGTGGCGTCCACCCCCACCGTGTCTCCATCCCACCCCCGCTCCTCCACGGGGCCCTCGTCCCGCCGGACGCCTCCCCCTCCGTGAGCAGCCATCTCCATCACACTCACACAGCCCCCCCACCTCCCCTGCCCCCCACCTCCCCAGCCCCCCACCTCCCCAGCCCCCCACCGCCCTAGGCCCCCACCTCCCCTGCCCCCCACCTCCCCTGCCCCCCTCCTCCCCTTCCCCCCACCGCCCCAGCCCCCCACCTCCCTCGCCCCCCACCTCCCCTGCCCCCCACCTCCCCAGCCTCCCACCGCCCCAGCCCCCCACCGCCCCAGCCCCCCACCGCCCCAGTCCCCCACCTCCCCAGCCCCTCACCTCCAACTCCTCCTAACCCCCCTCCCCACACTGCTCGCCACCTCGCTCCCTGCCCCCGTCCATCCCTGGCCTCGTTCCTCACTGTGGAGCCTCATTAATCTTCGCCTCACGCGCGCCTTCTCCCTCTCTCGCTCTCTGTCTCTCGCTCGCTCTCTCTCCCTTTCACTCTCGCTCGCTCTCGCCAGCACTCTCTCACACTCTCTCTCGCTCTCTCTCTCCCTCTCTCTCGCTCTCTCTCGCTCTCTCTCGCTCTCTCTCTCCCTCTCGCTCTCTCCCTCTCAATCTTTCTCGCCCTCTCTCTCGCTCTCTCTCGCTCTCTCTCGCTCTCTCTCTCTCTTGCTCTCGCTCTCTCTCTCGCTCACTCGCTTCCTCTCGCTCGCTCTCTCTCGCTCGCTCTCTCTCTCGCTCTCTCTCTCGCTCTCTCTTTCACTCTCTCGCTCGCTCGCTCGCTCCCTCTCTCTCGCTCTCTCTCTCGCTCTCTCTCCCTCTCTCTCACTCTCTCTCGCTCGCTCCCTCTCTCTCGCTCTCTCTCTCTCTCTCCCTCTCCCTCTCTCTCGCTCTCCCTCTCTCTCGCTCTCTCTCGCTCTCTCTCTCTCTCGCTCTCTCTCTCCCTGTCTCTCGCTCTCTCGCCCTCTCTCTCGCTCTCTCGCTCTTTCTCGCTCTCGCTCTCTCCAGCATTCTCTCGCCATATCTCTCCCAATCCTTCTTCCCTCCCTGTCCCCCCCCCCTCCCCCGGTGTTCCGTCGTCTCTCCTGCTCTCTCACCCTGTCCAGGGCCTCACACCCCCCCCCCCCCCCTTCCCACCACTCCTCACCCCACTCCTCACCCCACTCCACTCCTCACCCCACTCCTCACCCCACTCACCCTGTACATCACGCGCATCTGTGTCCTGTGTAGGCGCTCAGAGGGCCTGAGCTGGAATTCCGAGTTGTCTTCTGAGCCGAGCCGCGAGTACTGCCCCCCCCCCGCCCCCCCCCCATCAATACCCCGGGCTCAGAGCTAAGAGCAACCCATGTCAGTGCTCGAATCTCGCTGTTCAAAGCTCGAATCTCGGACTCGAGCGTTCAATGCTAAACCTTCGTGCTGTGGGCCTCCTTGCTGCACACAGCTCTCACCCGAGGTTCTAGGTGCTCCGTGCTTAAGAGTTCATTGCTTGGTATTCAGAGGTTCATTCCTCGAACCTCAGTGCCTCAGTGCTCAACGTCTTAAGAGTTTAACACTTGGACTTCTAGATTTGAAGTTTTCCTGACTGCAATGATCCATACTCTTTGGTTCTTTCGGTAAAGTCACGTAGGTAAAAATAAAAAATAAAGTTAATCAAATCACGACGTTTCGGAGGCAGCACGATCTTCCGTCATCAGTTGTGTAACTGGCGCAGCAAAATTACTTTTTTACAGTCATTTTGCTGTGCTAGTTTTACACAGTCATTTTGCTGTGCTAGTTTTACACAGTAATTTTGCTGCGCTAGTTTTACACCTGATGACGGAAGCTCGTGTTGCCTCCGAAACGTCGTGATTTGATTAACTTTATTTTATATTTTTACCTACGTGACTTTACCGGAAGAACCAAATAGCGCTTGGACTTCATTGCTCGGGACAGCGAATTCTTGCGCGACGCGGTAGATGCATTCCTGACAAGTGCTGCATTACGGAAAAATGCACTAAGCGATAAGTTGCTGTATGTGCATTAAGGGGCATAAATGAACAATGTGATCCAAGTTTTGAAGCAGATTTACACTTAAAAGTCAGCCCCACGGTATTCCCATGGTGGGACAGAGAAGCGAGAACAGGGTACGCTTAAGCCCCCTCGCACCGTCTCACCCCGCGCGCCGTCCCGACCCGCGCACCGTCTCACCCCGCGCACCATCTCACCCCGTGCACCATCGTCATTCAAATTGAATAAAAACTCGCCCCTACTAAAGACGGCATCGCAATATTGTACAGCGTAAAGTAAACGAAGGTAGTCCAACCTATACTATCACGCCTCATATTAAAATATAAAAATGAGAGGACCTATTCAAGGAAAAGCTAATGGTAGTCTTGCAGAGTTTCCTGAACTGTTCGGTGCTCGGAACCAAATCTGAAGGCCGGCGGAGGAGAGTTCCACATCTTAGGCACCACTCAAGATGGCCCCTGCTACTGCTCACCGTAAAATGAAACATTCTCGGTTGATTTAGCAGGGCCTGGCCTGAGGGGTGCAAGGTATGTGTCTAATCGACGTAGTCTGGGGGGACCAAACGGAACTGCACACAAATGGGGACCAAGGCCGATTTGAGCGTTATAGGTCATTACAGCTAACTTTAATTGTATGGGATAACTCCTACAGATCCTGGCTAATACGTCTAAGCATGTGGGCAGCCCGCATTCTGGACCAGCCGTATCGCTCCACGCCTGTACCCAGAATTCCCATACCGCTCGGCCGCGCAACTCGAGAAAGTAGTTCGTCCAAAAACTGTTACCGGACGGAAGAGAAACGCGTTGTGGCCAAAACGCGTTGCAGCATGAACGCCGGCACATTTAGCGAGGATTCCCGGCACTCGGAGATACTTGTCAGTACTCGGAGAGCTTGGATCACATTCTCAGCGCTTCGAACCGCCAAGTTCAGGACTTTGGGGCTCACAGCTAAAACCTCAGTGCCCTCAGCGCCCGGAGTTCTCTGTCCTCAGGCGCTGTCCAGGTGGTGCGGACGTTGAAGAACCCCCGTATAGCCTTAACAGACTGTTGGGGCAAGTTCTCTTAGCGAATAGCACCTATGAAGGCTGGCACAGCACACGAGGGGGTGGGTGGCCAGTACCATGCCAGGCCGCCTAGGGGAGGCCCAGGACCGGTCCAGATAATCGTCGCCGACGTTGGCCGTGAGCGGGAATCGAACCCGGTGTCCTAGCCGGGTTCGTAGCGCAGCACTCGCTAAACTGCTACACCACCCACACCTACCCCACCGCCCCCGTGTCAACGGCGCATGTAGCTGGGTGCCTGGTGCTGGGCTGCCTGGTGTTCCCCGATGGCTGGGACGCGGCGGAGGTGCGCGCCCTGTGCGGTGAGCACGCCAGCAAGTACACGCTGGGCGAGTGCTCGGTGCGCTGGGCCTACATCCTCGCCATCATCGCCATCCTCGACGCCATGATCCTCGCCTTCCTCGCCTTCGTGCTGGGCAACCGTGGCAACGCGGCGCTGCCCCCGGACCTCCGCTCCGACTCCAAGGGTGAGCCCCCGCGGTGGTGGCGACGGTGGTTGTGATGGTGTTTGATAACGGCCGTTATGCTATTTATCCACAATTCTCGTTTAAGTTGACTTCACTCGGCCTAACGTTGAGTCGAACTTCAACCCTGAGTCCAACCCCTAGGCCAAAACTCGCTAACTATGGTCCCTAACCATCAAACCTGAACCCGAAACCCTCCCCATAAACCCCAACCCAGCCCTACCCCCTCGCTGTAACGCTAAACCGAACCCTTGCCCTCGCTAACCTACAGCCTGTGCCCTACTGACCGTGCTCTTCTCCCTGTATCCACCTCCCTCTCTGTGCCTCCTTCTCTTGGCCTCCTTCTCTGTGTCTCTTTCTCTGCCCCTCCTTCTCCGCTCCTCCCCGCATCGCCGTGCGCTCAGACAACATGGCCTGAGGTGAGGGTGCCAACCCAGCCCCTGGGGCTTGCGCGGTCTGAGACTTAGAGGTTCTCAAGTTGGACAGATGTTAACTACCTCGCCTGGTACACAGGAGGTCGTGGATTCGATCCCAACCCTGACACCTGCTGCTGTATATTTGGAATTTGCGGTGTCTCTCTTCCGTGGTCGCGTGGTCTTTTCTCCGGGTCCTCCGGTTTTTCCCTCCACATTTAGAATCAACATTATGCATTTAGAGTATTTGGCTGCTATACATTTCTGATAAGCCACTTTGTTGATGAGTTATCATTTGTGGTCTGGTCGCTTCTGATAAAGAGCTAATATATAGCTGCTAAAATAAATAGATTTTGCGAGTGAGAGTTCTGAGAGGTGTGAGGTGTTATGAAGTCCTCATTGGTGTGGCGGTGAGGGTATGCATGCATACGTGTGTGCATGTTTACGTGTGGGGAGCGGTAGTGTTGCGGTTAGCGCTACAAAACCCGGTGACCTGAGTTCGATCCCGCTCATGGCCAAGAACCAACGACGAATATCAGAACCAGGTCCAGGCCCTCCCCTAGGTCGACTCAGCCTCAAATGAGTACCTGGTGCAGTGTGTGAACATCGCTACTGGGGAGACGAATGCTGTCAGATGTGGTTCTGGCCACCCACACCCTCGTGTGCCGTGCCAACCTTCATAGGTGCTACTCGCTAACAACACTTGCCACAATAGTCTGTTAAGGCTATACGGGGATCTTTGCTTTGTCTTTGTAGGGTACTGTCTGTGTGTATGGGGAGCGGCAGTGCAGTTGGCACCCTGCGTTGTGAATGTAGCCACCACAACTCTATTCCTGCTCACGTCCACCATCAATGGTGAACATCTGAACTGGTCCTGTGCCTCCCCTGTTGGCTCAGCCCTAAAAGCGTATATGTGTTGCGTTGTGTTAATATATGGCCGTGCTGGCCATATATTAATAATAGGCGCTCACTAACGGCACTCGCCCCAACATCCTGTGTAGGCCACACGGGGGGCGGGGGTGGACCTTTGTGTGTATTTGTGGGCACGTACAACGAGCACGCTCGTCATCATCCCCATACCCCCCACGCCTTTCTCTTTCAGGGCCCGACGAAGAGGTGACCTGCAAGTCCGTCTGACCTGGTGGCCCGGCCAGGACCCCACTGCCCCCCCCTCCCTTCCTCCGACCCCGAGCCCTCCTCTCGACGCCACGAACCCCCACCCCCTCGGAACACGAGGAGTGCAGGGGTTGACTCTCTTATGGGGGTGGGGGGTCCTCTTTTCTCTCTTTGGGGGCCTCGATCCGTCCTTGGTGGTCCCACCTCTCCCTGCCTCCCCCCCCCCCACTCTTTATTGTGGGGGAGGTGGGGGGGGGCGTATCCCTCCCTTGACCCCCCCCCACCCGTACCATGGATCTGGACGCACACGTTTGTGCGGGTGTACACTCACACACACACGCCGTACTGTGCTCACACACTTGCGCACGCACTTGTACCCGTGCGTGCACCCGTGCGCGTGCACGTGTACACGTGCACGCGCACAGGCGTGTGAAACATATGCGCGCACAGCATAGCCTGCAATGCATACACGCATATACGTGTACTATTACAGGCCATGATACAAACACAATGGGTGGGCAGGAGATGGCAGTCGAGCAATGGATTCTTGAATCGCCTGTGCAGAGCGTTTCGGTGTCCACGCCCTTCGTGTGTGCAGTGGGGTTTTCCCCGGGGATCCGCGGCGTTCTCCTGCGTCGATGGAATTGGCCAAACTTCCCAATGTAGCAGGACCCTCCTGAAAATGAGTCTCGAGACCCAGTGAGGCTTACCTGGGGAATGAAGGTCATTCATGTTATTTTTATTGCTGCCGCATGTAATAAATACACTCCCTTACAATGCACTACCCACGCACACAACAAGCTGCATGCAGTACTCATGCTGTACACGACACCGCGACAACAGCCGCCATTTGCCACCGCGGCGTTCGTGCCAGGCTAGGTGCACTTTTTAGGCCATGTGAAGTTGCGGAGGGCCCGCGTTCATGACCAGGAGGTCACGGCTTTCCGTACGGGAGGAAATGACGACAGGGAACGCGAACGGCTCCGATCGGCAAAGTGTGGGTACTCCCACCTCTTCCAAGACGTCTGGGCCAGCGTGGAAGAGTAGGCCAAAGTACCACGAGAGGGGTCGCTCCCTCTAGAGCTCTGAGCGCAACGAGTACGCACGGCGTGTGACGCTCGCTCGCGGAGTGCGACGCGGAGTGATGCACACAGGCGGGGTGTGACGCGCGGGTTGTGACGCGCGGGTTGTGACGCGCGGGTTGTGACGCGCGGGGTGCGACGCGCGGGGTGCGACGCGCGGGGTGCGACGCGCATGCGCACACGCCCGGGGTGTGACGCGCATGCGCACACGCCCGGGGTGTGACGCGCATGCGCACACGCCCGGGGTGTGACGCGCATGCGCACACGCCCGGGGTGTGACGCGCATGCGCACACGCCCGGGGTGTGACGCGCATGCGCACACGCCCGGGGTGTGACGCGCATGCGCACACGCCCGGGGTGTGACGCGCATGCGCACACGCCCGGGGTGTGACGCGCATGCGCACACGCCCGGGGTGTGACGCGCATGCGCACACGCCCGGGGTGTGACGCGCATGCGCACACGCCCGGGGTGTGACGCGCATGCGCATGCTGCGAGGCCATCGTGAACCATCCTCGCACTCGGCGCATCCCCTGTGCAACGCGCACTGGGGGAGGGCAGTGTCAGGAGGGGGGGCAGTGTTGGGGTGTGGGGGGGTTCGCTCGTGTAAGAGCGCGAGTGTGTGTCTGTGTGTGCATACCAGTGTTGTTCGTGTGTGTGTGTGAGTGTGAATCTGTGTGCATACCAGTGTTGTAGTATATGTGTGTGAGTGCATACCAGTGTTAGTGTCTGTTTGAGAAGTTTGTGGGTGTGTAATGGTGTATCTGCGTGCGTTTGTGTGTGTATATGTGCCCCAGGAGTCATTGTCGGCTGTGCATGTGGTATTTGTATAGGTGTGTCAGTGTGTGGTGTGTGTGAGGAGCGGTGGTGCAATGGTGAGTGCACAGCGCTACGAACCCTTCGATCCAAGCTCGATTTCCGCTTAGTCAACATCGGTAAGGAATATCTGTATAGGTCCTGGGTCTGCCTAGGTCGACTCAGCCTTACTCAAGTACCTGGTGCGGTGTGTAACCATCAGAATGAGGGAGACAAAGGCGGCCGGGTATGGAACTCGCCACCCACACCCCCTCGTGTGCCGTTCCTGGCCTTCATAGGTGCTACCTAATAGCACTTGCTATTTAAGGCTATACGGAGGATGTTTGTGATTGTGTTTGTCCGTCATTCTGTATGTGTGCGGTGCTAAGAGAACTTGCCCCAGCAGTCTATGTAGGCTATATGTGTGTGTGTCTGTACGAGTTATTGTCTGTGTGTATGTATATGTATGTGTCGTGGTTGGCGCATTGCACTACGGACCCGTCGACCCGAGTTTGATTTTAGCTCAACGGCCAACACCAGTCATGATCTGAACCGGTCTTGGGTCTTCCTTATGTCTACTCTGCCTCAATTGAGTTCCTGGTGTGTAAACATCACCACTGGTGAGACAAAGGTGGCCCGGTGTGCTGTTGGCCACCCACCCCCTCGTGTGCCGATACCCGGGTTTCGTAGGTGCCCTCAAACAGCACTTGCCCCAACAGTCTGTTAAAGGCGGCGATACGGGGGATCTTTTGTATGTATGTGTATAGGTGTACATGTGTGTGGTGTCCGTATGTCTGTGTGTTAGTGCACGTGAGTATGTTGTGGGACAGTGATAGAGCAGTTGTGGGGAAAGTGGAGAAGTTCCCGTGCTTGGGCAGTGTGCTTGTGTTGTGTCCAGCTCTCGTTTGGCAGCCGATGTCTCACTCCGAATCAGCCGAGCAGCGTTAACTTTTCATCGGCTGTGTAATGCTGTGTGGATGCTACCTGGCCTATCGCTCCATACAAAGCTCCGTGTCCTCTCAGACACAGTTATGACATCCCTTTGCTTGCAAAACATGGAATTCTCTAAATAAACATCTGCGCCGGTTTGAAAACTTCAGGCTGGCGCTGCCTACAATCCTTCCTGGGGTTGACCAGAATGGATTGTGTGAGTAGCTCACAAATCTTGGAAAGACCTGGACACGGTCCCATTGGTGAGCTCCTCCAGCAAGTGAGGGTGCGTTGGCTGGGTCATGTAGCCTGCATGCCCAGCCACCGCATGCCCAAGCAGCTTCTGTTCGGCTGTATAGATGGGGCTAAACGGGTGTGGCATGGCCTCGAGAAGAGATGGACTGATGAGGTACAGGAGGATGTGGAGCTGAGTGAACTTGCCGCCGACCAATGCCAGCAGTGTCAAGATCAGCCTCCGTGAAGGAGGCTCGTGAAGGATGCCACTGGATAGTTGGAGGCAATCGCCATCCAGCAGCAATGGAGGGCAGAGGAGCGATGCTCACAACAATAAGCGAAGCGCTGGGCGGCTAAAATGGTTGGCGCAGTCGGGAGCACAAGTTGCTACAATCTGCCAGTCATCTCATTTAGTCAATATAGCCCCTTGGTCTGTTCCATGACCTCTTGCGAATGGGTCTTCGACACTTCACGTGGCCTTAGTGCGCCTGTATATGTGCATCTCAGTCGGTGTGTATAGGTGTGCATGTGTAATGACGACTTGACACACTTTTCTTTAGATGGAACATTATTGAAGACACGTTCCCTTCACATCAGGCGGAGATCACACTGCAACAGCCCCGAGTCTCCCCGTACATAACCCTTATATATCAACACCAGGCCACGCCCCCCTTCTCGAACATTCTCGCCGACTCTAGACGCTCGTTCTACCGGCAGACTCTACCGTCCTCTTCCGTCACCTGACCACGCTCCCTGCTCAAACATTCCCGTAGCCACCAGTCCCTTCGGACTCAACTGATACCCCTGTCATTACCTTCCATGGCCACTAGTCCTTTTGTACTGTCGGTTGACCTCCCTGTCATTACCTTCTGTGGCCACTAGTCCCCACATACCGCATGCAGGCTCTATTGGCATTCCACATGTGTTGGGAGCGGCAGTGAAATGGTTCGCGCACTGTGCAATGAACCCGACGACCCGGTCCTGGGCATCCCCTGGGTCGCCTCAGCCTCAATTGAGTACCTGGTACAGTAAACATCGTCACTGGGGAGACAAAGGCGTCCGGGCGAGGTGTTGGCCACCCACCCCTTCGTGTGCCGTGGTGGTCTTCATAGGCGCTCGTTAACAGCACTTGCCCCAATAGTCTGTTAAGGCTATGGGGAGGTGTATGTCTCTGTCGGTGCACCTATATATGCATCTGTGTATGTAAGCGTGTCCCTAAGTGTGCCTGTATATGTGCACCTTTGTGTGTGTGTCTCTGTCGGTGCATCTCTGTATGTGTGTGTGTGCGCGTTTCTCTTTGTGCGTATGGAGGTTTGTGTGGTGGTGACAACGCCACTTTGTGGCGAACAGTAGTGTGTGTCAGTGTGTGTGTGGGGAGCGGTAGTGTAGCGGTTAGCGCACTGCGCTACGAACCCGGCCACCCGAGTTCGATTCCTGCTCGCTGCCACCACCAGTGACGATTATCTGAACCAATTCTGGGGCTCCCCTAGGTCGACTCGGCCTCACATGAGTACCTGGTGCGATGTGTAAAACATTGCCACTAGGGAGACAAAGGCGGCCGGGCGTGGTGCTGGCCATCCCACCCCCTCGTGTGCCATATCGGCCTTCATAGGTGCTCGTTAACAGCACTTGCCCCAAAAGGCTGTTAAGGCTATACGGGGGATATTTGTCAGTGTGTGTGTCGGTGTGTGTGTCAGTGTATGTGCGTGAGTGCTGCTGCCGGGCTCTATAGGGTAACGTGACCACCTCGACTCAACCGGAGCTGATCGAGGTGGGGGGGAGCCGCGTCTCCATCGGAGACTTTGACTGCGGCTCCTAACCGGCCTCGATTATTTTTGTACAAACCTTGGCAGCTGATAGCTGCGGCCACGGGACCACGGAGAGTCATGATGATTCCGATGATCGTGGTAACGATGATGATGATGATGGTGGTGGTGTTGGTGTCAGATATAAAAATGATGGTAGTGATGGTGACGATGATAATGGTGGTGAACATGACGACGGTGCGGTGGTGGTGGTGGTGGCGGCGATAATTACATTGATAAATGGTGGTGGTGATGATAATGGTGATGATCAGGGCTTAATTTCAGCTGGAGCTGTTCGAGGGCTGCGCTCCGGAAAATACCGCGTAAAAAATGAAGCTCTGTTGGTGGTGAAGATTAGGAAGGCGATGCTGACGCTCTCCAACTCATTTCTAAAATCCGTGCACCCGTGTAAGAAACACCAAGAAGAAAACAAACAAACAAAAAACCGAACAACTTATTCCTGTTTATGACGACGATGATGATGAGTGATGGTTTCGCGGGACCTTTATACATAGGAGATATATATAAATATATAATATAGACTAATGGAGATATAGATTGTATACTCTTGACTACTATAACACGATTTATCCTTGAGCACTCAACTCCCGCACATTGCCGCTCCGTGGGCCTCGTCTCCCGAGCTGCGGCTCCGCTGCCGACCATCCCACGACGTCGCCCTCGCGCCTTGGCCCGGTGACCAAACTCCCTCCCGCCTCGCTCGCTCGCTGACCCCCTGACAAGAGTCCAGCCGGGATGACCCCTAGGCCGGCGTGGTCACGGAACACTCGGGCTGAGGAGCAGAGGTGGTGGCCCGTTGGTCGGTGGGGGATGTGCCAGCACCTCACGGGAATTGGTGGCAGGAATTGCTTTGTATTTTGGTAAAGTGCACAGTTGTGATAAGACTTCGGCTGACTTGAGAATTGGGCCCTGGTTTGGGCAGTGCAAGAGCTGGCGACAATGAGCGGTGATCACCCCCCCCCCCCCCCACACAAACTTTCAGCTGCTCACGTTGGTGGTGAGACGGGGTGGGTCGACGCTGAGACACCTGGTGGAAGGTGCCATGTGAAACGATGGTGATGGTGGGTGGTGATTATGGAGGGAGATAGGGAGGGTCTGGCCAGGGCAGGGTCTTAAAGACGCGATGTTGATCAGGAATGACACGTGGGGGTGCCAAGGTGACTGGATTTTCACAGAAATAAAAATGCGTTGAAGCGAATTTCACGCCGCGTGTCGTTCGCTGTGCGAGCCTGCGAGTTCACGCTTCCCCGGGCATTGATGACCTCGATGGGTTAAACAAAGATAATTTGGGCACTTTTCTTAAACCTCTTCCGCTTCTGTCCATTCGGCACACCACAGCTGATCGGCCAGTCACTTACGGTGGAGTAGAAAGTGCAGCGCATACTCTCACCTCTTTCAAGATGATATCTGATTAATTAATAATTATTTGCCGATTGAGATATTTAAATGGCCACGCAACTAGCCTTGGTTAATGTAGATTTGTTATCTCACGGTACATGATGCATTGAGGTGAGCGGTGGCGAAGTGGTTAGTGCACTGTCCTGGACACACCATGCCCTCGTGCGTCGTACTGTCCTTCGGAGGTCCTTGCTCACGGAATTTGCCCCAACAGCCTGGAAGTCCAACACGGGGATCTTTGTGTTAAGGTTTGGGGGGCGTTCATGTCGTGGTTCACGCACTGCGCTGCGATGCGCTGAACTCGATTCCCACCCATGGCTAACATTGGTGGCGAGTATCTCAACCAGTCCTGCCCCTACCTTCCAACATTCACTGACCAGCTTGGTAAAGTATGGATGGCCAAGCAACGCCCAATGACTGACAACGGCATTCGTCCAGTAGTGGATTGACAGGGCTGGGCATTATATTTAAATGCATTGCATCACATGTGCAAGAATCAATGTTTCTACATTTGCACTCGCTGTAATATAAAATGTTTAATTCTTATCAGGCCCGCAGTATATAGTACAGTCTCCAAATCTTACCCACTCCCATCTCTCCTTACCTATATGCTCTAAAGACGGGTCATCACCCGAAACGTTGCCTATTACATTTATATTTCCTTTCAAGGCCACAGTGTTATTGAGGAGCATGTCGAGTCGATTGTAAAGACTCGCATCAGCCCCTGGCGCTTGCCTATAATCTCGACATCCACGTGCTCCAGAGTTTAAATGGCCCCGGGGGAAGGGGGGGATCACGTGGTCGCCGAGGGAGAGTCACGTGCCCTCCCCCCAGCTGGCCGCTTCATCCGGTCACGTGCCGGTGACGTCGCGCGCGCCCCCGTGACCCGGACGTGATTGGGCAGGAGGCGCCATGGCGCGCAGCGACCGGAGGCAGAGACAGAGAGAGACGCAGAGAGACCACGTAGAGAGACACGAAGACAGAGAGACACCGTAGAGACACGGAGACAGAGAGACCACGTAGAGAGACACGGAGACACCACGTAGAGAGAGACAGAGACGCAGAGACACCACGTAGAGAGACACGGAGACAGAGACACGGAGACAGAGAGACCACGTAGAGAGACACGGAGACAGAGAGACCACATAGAGAGACACGGAGAAAGAGAGACACCACGTAGAGAGACACGTAGAGAGACAGAGACGTAGAGAGACCACGTAGAGAGACACGGAGACAGAGAGACACGGAGACAGAGAGACACGGAGACAGAGAGACACGGAGACAGAGAGACACGGAGACAGAGACACCACGTAGAGAGACACGGAGACAGAGAGACACAGAGACAGAGAGACACGGAGACAGAGTCACCACGTAGAGAGACACGGAGACAGAGAGACCACGTAGAGAGACACGGAGACAGAGAGACACGGAGACAGAGACACCAAGTAGAGAGACACGGAGACAGAGACACCACGTAGAGAGACGGAGACAGAGAGACCACGTAGAGAGACACGGAGAGAGACAGAGAGACACCACGTAGAGAGACACGGAGACAGAGACCACGTAGAGAGACACGGAGACAGAGAGACACGGAGACAGAGAGACACCACGTAGAGAGACACCACGTAGAGAGACACCACGTAGAGAGACACCACGTAGAGAGACACCACGTAGAGAGACAGACGTAGAGAGACACGGAGACAGGGACACCACGTAGAGAGACACGGAGACAGAGAGACCACGTAGAGAGACACGGAGACAGAGACACCACGTAGAGAGACACGGATACAGAGATACCACGTAGAGAGACACGGAGAGAGACAGAGGGACACCACGTTGAGAGACACGGAGACAGAGACACCACGTAGAGAGACACGGAGACAGAGAGACACGTAGAGAGACAAGTAGAGAGACAGACCACGTAGAGACACCACGTAGAGAGACACGGAGACAGAGACACCACGTAGAGAGACACGCAGACAGAGAGAGACGGAGAGAGACACGGAGACAGAGAGACACCACGTAGAGAGACACCACGTAGAGAGACACGGAGACAACGTAGAGACAGGGAGACAGAGAGACACGTAGAGAGACACCACGTAGAGAGACACCACGTAGAGAGACACGGAGACAGACACCCGTAGAGAGACACGTAGAGAGACACGGAGACAGAGACCACGTAGAGAGACACGGAGAGAGACACGGAGACAACGTAGAGAGACAGGGAGACAACGTAGACACGTAGCGATACATACTGCAGTTTACAGATACGTAGAGCGATACGTAGAGAACATTCAGAGGTGCGTTGAGATATCCATAGAGATGCGTAGAGTGTCGGTACGCAGAGAGATAGTAGCGACACGTGTTTAATAACAATACACAAAGAGCATTTAGAGACGCGTAGAGATAGAGCGATATACGTGGTTATTGAATAGAGATGCATAGACACAGTAATACAAAGACAGTGTTTATATATAGACATATAGTGGCACACAGAGGCGGTGCAAAGCATACACAGAGGGAGATGGACATTTAAAGAGAGACACAGCGACGTGAAGAGGCGTTGTATACACCTAAGACACTTTATTTAGACAGTGTACAGATAGGTTAAGCAGACATACACAGAGAGACACCGAGCACAGAGAGAAACAGACGGGGAGACATCGAGGCAGATCTAAAGACAGAGAGGGAGACACGAGGACACAGAGACGTGGACACAGAGACGTAGAGACAGACACGGGGACGTCGGGGCATACAGCAACTAACGTAGACGAACGAGGCAGAGTTACAAAGAGACGCATCGAGACGACATCGAGCCATAGAGACAGAGAAATACACAAAGGTAGGTAGAGGGAGACACGGATAGAGACACAGAGACAAGAGAGAGAGACAAATGAGACAGAACCCCGGAGAAGAACCCCCCCACACCCCCCTGCATCGCCCGGTCTTCTCGACGTCGCCTCGCCTGGACTGCGTCGATAGTGAACGGCGTCCGACCGTGACGCCGAACTCGCTCGCAGTCGTCACGCGGACTCCTTCAAGGGAATAATCACAACAACAACAGCAGCAGCAGCAGCCTCCTCGACTCAGCCCTCGGTGAACAGCGCACCCCAAGACCCTGGCGAGTAACGTAATTACTACACGGTGACACGACACACACACAGCACACACAGCGCGTAAGGATAGCTCACAAGGTAACACACAGCACACACAGCGTGTAAGGATAGCTCACAAGGTAACACACAGCACACACAGCGCGTAAGGATAGCTCACAATGTAACACACAGCACACACAGCGTGTAAGGATAGCTCACAAGGTAACACACAGCACACACAGCGTGTAAGGATAGCTCACAAGGTAACACACAGCACACACAGCGCGTAAGGATAGCTCACAAGTTAACACACAGCACACACAGCGCGTAAGGATAGCTCACAAGTTAACACACAGCACACACAGCGCGTAAGGATAGCTCACGAGGTAACACACGGCACACACAGCGTGTAAAGATAGCTCACAAGGTAACACACAGCGCACACAGCGGTTAAAGATAGCTCACAAGGCAACACACAGCACACACAGCGCATAAAGATAGCTCACAAGTTAACACACAGCACACACAGCGTGTAAGGATAGCTCACAAGGTAACACACAGCACACACAGTGTGTAATGATAGCTCACAAGGTAGCACACAGCACACACAGCGTGTAAGGATAGCTCACAAGGTAAACACACAGCACACACAGCGTGTAAAGATAGCTCACAAAGTTGCACAGCACACACAGCGTGTAAGGATAGCTCAAAAAGTAACACACAGCGTGTAAAGATAGCTCACAAGTTAACACACAGCACACACAGCGTGTAAGGATAGCTCACAAGGTAACACACAGCACACACAGCGTGTAATGATAGCTCACAAGGTAGCATACAGCACACACAGCGTGTAAGGATAGCTCACAAGGTAAACACACAGCACACACAGTGCGTAAGGATAGCTTACAAGGTAACACACAGTATATACCGTGTAAGGATAGCTCACAAGGTAAACACACAGCACACACAGCGTGTAAAGATAGCTCACAAAGTTGCACAGCACACACAGCGTGTAAGGATAGCTCACAAAGTAACACACGGCACACACAGCGTGTAAAGATAGCTCACAAGTTAACACACAGCACACACAGCGTGTAATGATAGCTCACAAGGTAGCACACAGCACACACAGCGTGTAAGGATAGCTCACAAGGTAAACACACAGCACACACAGCGTGTAAAGATAGCTCACAAAGTAACACAGCACACACAGCATGTAAGGATAGCTCACAAGGTAACACACAGCACACACAGCGTGTAAGGATAGCTCACAAGGTAACACACAGCACACACAGCGTGTAATGATAGCTCACAAGGTAGCAGACAGCACACACAGCGTGTAAGGATAGCTCACAAGGTAAACACACAGCACACACAGTGTGTAAAGATAGCTCACAAAGTAACACAGCACACACAGCATGTAAGGATAGCTCACAAGGTAACACACGGCACACACAGCGTGTAAAGATAGCTCACAAGTTAACACACAGCACACACAGCGCGCAAAGATATCTCACAAGGTAACACACAGCACACACAGCGCGTAAGGATAGCTCACAAGGTAACACACAGCACACACAGCGTGTAAAGATAGCTCACAGGTAGCACACAGCACACACAGCGCGTAAAGATAGCGCACAAGGTAACACACAGCGCGTAAGGATAGCTCACAAGGTAACAAACAGCACACACAGCGCGTAAGGATAGCTCACAAGGTAGCACACAGCACACACAGCATGTAAAGATAGCTCACAAGGTAACTCACAGTACACAGCGCGTAAAGATAGCTCACAAGGTAACAGCACACATAGCGTGTAAAGATAGCTCACAAGTTAACAGAGCACACACAGCGCGTAAGGATAGCTCACAAGGTAACACACAGGACACACAGCGCGTAAGGATAGCTCACAAGGTAACACACAGCACACACAGCGCGTAAGGATAGCTCATAAGTTAACAGAGCACACACAGCGCGTAAGGATAGCTCACAAGTTAACACACAACACACACAGCGCGTAAGGATAGCTCACAAGTTAACAGAGCACACACAGCGCGTAAGGATAGCTCACAAGGTAACACACAGCACACACAGCGCGTAAAGATAGCTCACAAGTTCACAGAGCACACAGCATGTAAGGATAGCTCACAAGGTAACACACAGCGCGTAAAGATTTCTCACAAGGTAACACGCAGCACACATAGCGCGTAAGGATAGCTCACAAGGTAACACACAGCACACACAGCGCGTAAAGATAGCTCACAAGGTAACACACAGCACACACAGCACGTAAAGATAGCTCACAAGGTAACACACAGCACACACAGCACGTAAAGATAGCTCACAAGGTAACACACAGCACACACAGCGCGTAAAGATAGCTCACAAGGTAACACACAGCACACACAGCACGTAAAGATAGCTCACAAGTTAACACACAGCACACACAGCGCGTAAAGATAGCATACAAGGTAACACACAGCACACAGCACGTAAAGATAGCTCACAAGTTAACACACAGCACTCACAGCGCGTAAAGATAGCATACAAGGTAACACACAGCACACACAGCATGTAAGGATAGCTCACAAGGTAACACAGCGCACACAGCGCGTCAAGATAACTCACAAGGTAACACACAGCACGTAATGATAACTCAAGTTCAACACACACAGCATGTAAAGATAGCTCACAAGGTAACACACATCACATACAGCGCGTAAGGATAGCTCACAAGTTAACACACAGCACACACAGCGCGTAAAGATAGCTCACAAGTTAACACACAGCACACACAGTGCGTACGGATAGCTCTCAAGGTAACACACAGCACACACAGCGCGTAAAGATAGCTTACAATGTCATAATATATAGCGGTGAGCCCAAGAACCGCACCGGTATTGACTGATATTTTTTTTGTTTAACACGAACAAGCCTCTACAGCAGCGGCAAGTCGTCAGCACGGAGGACGAGCGACTTGGCATTGCAGACTGGATGTTACAGCACGTGCAACTCCAGCCGGCAGAGTAATACGGCACAAGCTTGATGAAAACAGTGCAACCTGTCGCCTGCGACAGCTTGGCTTTCCCTGGCGGAGGCTCTTTGCGAGCAAGTATAAAGGCCACCGCGCCGCACAAAGAGGCAGTGGTTGTGTCTACACCCACCACGCCCGGCTGCCTTCGTCTCTTTGGTGCTGAATTTTCATACCGCACCAGGAGCCCATTTGAGGCCGAGTCGATCTAGGTGAGGCCCCAGGAGGGAGTCGTGAGACGTGGCTGGGGATTGAACTTGGGCCACTGTGTTTGTAGCGCAAATGCGTTAACCACCGCGACAACCCATTTTGCATACAAACGCGTAGGTCTTCTTAGTAGAACTGACGTGGTGGGGCCGGGCAGGAGGTGCTGTGGCCTGCACCTCACACAGATACTTTCACAGACCCACGAAAGGTGTGGTGTGGCTGTGCTCACACACAAATACATATAAAAAGACCAAGATCCCCCATATAGCCTGAACAGACTTGGGGCAAGTGCTGTTAGCGAGCACCTATGAAGGCCGGCACGGCACACGAGGGGGTGGGTATCCAACACCACGCCCGGCGGCCTTTGTCTCCCCAGTGGTGATGTTTACACATCGCACCGGGTACTCATTTGAGGCTGAGTTGACCTCGGGGAGGCCCAGGACCGGTTCAATAATCGTCACCGGTGTTGGCCGTGAGCGGGAATCGAACTCGTGCCCGTGAGTTCATAGCGTTGCGCGCTAACCGTTACAGACACAGACAGACACACACAGACACACACACAGACACACACACAGACACACACAGACACACACAGACAGTGCGATGGTGGGGTTGGACTTCGACGTGCGCACCTACTGCTGCAACCTCCGCGCCACCAAGCCCCCCTACGAATGCCCCGTGTCCTCGTGCCGCAAGATCTACAAGTCCTACAGCGGCATCGAGTACCACCTCTTCCACTACGAGCATGGGGACGGCGCGGGGGCGCCCACGCCGGCGCGCAAGCCCCGGGGCCGCAAGGGCCGCGGCGGCGGAGGGACCTCCAGGGCTCCGTCCCCGGGGGCCACGGGCGGCGGCGGCGGCGGCGCCGCTCGCTCTCCGGGGCGCGACGCCCTCACCTACGCGCAGGCGCAGCGCCTGGTGGAGGTCGACCTGGACGGCCGGGTCATCCGCATCAGCATCTTCGACTCCATCGAGATCGTGGACGAGGACGAGGATGAGACGGCGCCGCAGCCGGAGGAGAAGGAGGCGGCGGTGGCGGCCGCCGGAGGGGACGAGCGGCGACAGCGCAACCAGAACAACGGCACCGGCGGCCAGGAGAACGGCGACAGCAAGAACGGCGTCGCCGGCATCAAGGAGGAGGAGGAGGCCACCGAAGGAGCAGGAGGCGGAGGAGGAGGAGGCGCGCAAAGGGAGGTGAAACACGAGCGCACGAGACACAAGGATGGGGGAGCCGCGGAGACTGGCGCCGGCAACAAAGAGAACGCCGACGGAACGGCGCAGCAGCATCAGCAGCAACCCAAGAGCGGTCGGCACAAGCACAAGGAACGCAGGAGGGACGGAGGAGGAGGGGGCGACGGGGGTCCGGGCGCCGGCGGAGGAGGCGCGTGGACGTCGGCCCACCAGGGAGCGGTGGCCACCCCCGGCCAGGCCGCTCCCGGGGCTCCCGCGGGGCCGGGGTCCGGCTCGGGGTCCGGCTCTGGGGGAGCGGCCCCCTCCGGTGTGGCGTGCGCGCCGGCGGGGGGCCCGGCCGCGTGCAAGATCCCGGAGGCGATGTTCCGCGTGATCGAGTACGACGCGCCGGTGGCCCCCGCGCGCCCCAGCGCCTACTACAGATACATCGAGAAGTCCAGCGAAGAGCTCGACGAGGAGGTGCGTGCCTGCGTGCCTGCGTGCCTGCGTGCGCGTGTGCGCGTACACGCGGCATGGCGTTTCGCGTCGATTCGTTCAGCGTAAGCTCGCCCGTTCGCACGACACCTCGCGCTCGTTTTGAACGTTTCTCTCACCTGCCAATGACCCCCCCCCCTCCGTGGCGAACATGGTGGGGGGCGTGGGGGAGGGGGCGGATGAGCGGTAGGGGGCCAGGTGACTCGTTACCCCCGTGGGGCTTCCCCCCCTTCAGGTGGAGTACCACATGGACGAGGAGGACTACGCGTGGCTGGAGATGATGAACGAGCGGCGGCACGGCGAGGGCCTGCCACCCGTCACCCAGGAGTCCTTCGAGCTGCTCATGGATCGCCTGGAGAAGGAGTCATGCTTCGAGAGCCGCGCCAAGCCCCTGGGCGGCATCCAAGGCGACACGGCGGGGGCCGGCGGAGGGGCCAACTCTACCGACCCCTCTGGGGGTGAGGGCCCATCGTTTGAGCCAAAACCCACCGAAACCTGCCCAACCCACCCAAATGCACCCACCCAAACCCACCCAACCCACCCAAAACCCACCCAAAACCCACCCCAACCCACCCAAAACCCACCCCAACCCACCCAAAACCCACCCAAACCCACCCAACCCACCCAAACCCACCCAACCCACCCAAACCCACCCAACCCACCCAAACCCACCCAACCCACCCAAACCCACCCAACCCACCTAAACCCACCCAAACCCACCCCAACCCACCCCAACCCACCCAACCCACCCAAACCCACCTCAACCCACCCAAACCCACCCAACCCACCCAAACCCACCCAACCCACCCAAACCCACCCAACCCACCCAAACCCACCCAACCCACCTAAACCCACCCAAACCCACCCCAACCCACCCCAACCCACCCAACCCACCCAAACCCACCTCAATCCACCCAAACCCACCCAACCCACCCAAACCCACCCAACCCACCCAAACCCACCCAACCCACCCACCCCACCCAAATGCACCCACCAAAACCCACCCAAACCCACCCAAATGCACCCACCCCAAACCCACCTAAACCCACCCCAACCCACCCAAACCCACCCAACATGCATTGATTGTGTGTCGAGCATCTAAATGCAAGCTGCATTCCTAGTTGCTGCACACAGTATTGTGGTGGCCATCAGCTAGAAAGAGCCAAGATTGTGTCAATTCTTAATGATTTAATCTAATTTTCATTATGCTTATAGATTAGCTCTGTTTTACGAAAGTGAAAGCCAAGCCAAATTGATCATAAGGATTGTCCAAAACTGTGCGATTAAAACCCAGCGTAAAATGGATTACGGATGCAGGATTGGTGCCTTTCTCACTTCTATGCGTCTGTAGCCTTTGTCTCACACCTGTCTCTCACCCGTACGCATCTCTCACCTGTTTCCCTCACCTTGTGTGCGTGCCGCCGTCCCCGCCGCCGCCGCGCCCGGCGCAGCATCGGTGCCGCTGCCCCCGCCGGACGAGGACGCCCTCTGCTGCATCTGCAACGACGGCGAGTGCCAGAATAGCAACGTGATCCTCTTCTGCGACATGTGCAACCTGGCGGTGCACCAGGAGTGCTACGGGGTGCCCTACATCCCCGAGGGCCAGTGGCTGTGCCGCCGCTGCCTGCAGTCGCCCTCGCGGGCCGTGGACTGCGCGCTGTGCCCCAACAAGGGCGGCGCCTTCAAGCAGACGGACGACGGGCGCTGGGCGCACGTGGTGTGCGCCCTGTGGATCCCCGAGGTGTGCTTCGCCAACACCGTCTTCCTGGAGCCCATCGACAGCATCGAGCACATCCCGCCGGCGCGCTGGAAGCTCACCTGCTACGTGTGCAAGCAGCGCGGCTCGGGCGCCTGCATCCAGTGCCACAAGGCCAACTGCTACACGGCCTTCCACGTGACGTGCGCCCAGCAGGCGGGCCTCTACATGAAGATGGAGCCCGTGCGCGAGACGGGCGCCAACGGGACGTCCTTCAGCGTCCGCAAGACGGCGTACTGCGACATTCACACGCCGCCCGGCAGTGTGCGGCGGTACGTGTCCCCCTCGTCCTTGTGCGTGTCTCCGTCTCGCTCGCCTGCGTGTCCTTCGTGTGCAGGTGAGGCATAGCCGAGGCTCTCACCTGTGTGGTTTTCATGTACAGGTGAGGCATAGGGTGACCCTCCTCACCTGCAATGGTTTTCATGTACAGGTGAGGCATAGCCGAGGCTCTCACCTGTGTGGTTTTTGTGTACAGGTTAGGCAGTTGAGGCCCTCCTTGTACGTATCTGAGCCGTATCACTCAGCGGCTCACTCTCTGCCTAGACGAGCTCCGTAGGCTACCAGTTGCAGAGCTCAGCCCGCGATGGAGGGATGTGGCGTTACGTGGTGTGGCATCGTGCGGTGTGGCTTGGTGTGGCGCGGCGTTGCGGCGTTGTGCGGTCCGGCGTGGTGTGTGGTGAATGTGACATGATTCGGTGTGGTGCGGTGCGGGTTTGGCCTGGTGCGATGTGGCGTGTTGCGCGGTGCGGTGTTGGCGTGGTGTGGTGTTAGCGTGGTGCGGTGTTAGCGTGGTGCGGTGTTAGCGTGGTGCGGTGTTGGCGTGGTGCGGTGTGACGTGGTATGGTGTGGCGTGGTGTGGTGTGACTTGGTGTAATGTAACACGGTGCGGTGTGGCATGGTATGGTGTGGCATGGTGTGGTGTATCTTGGTGTGACATGGTGCGGGGTGTGACATGGCAAGCCATAAGATTAAGCGACGCGGAGTATCATGGTTCGGCACGACTCATGCCAGGGCGACCCGGTGGGGACGCTCCTGTTCAACGGTGCACGCTCCCGTCACGCTCCCGTCGCGCTCCCGTCACGCTGCCGTCATGCTCCCATCACGCTCCTGTCACGCTCCCGTCACGCTCCCGTCACGCTCCCGTCACACTCCTGTAACGATCCCATCACGCTCCCATCACGTTCCCGTAACGATCCCGTCACACTCCCGTCACACTCCCGTCACGCTTCCGTCACGCTCCCATCACGCTCCCGTCACGCTCCCGTCACGCTCCCATCACGTTCCCGTAACGATCCCGTCACGCTCCCGTCACGCTCCCGTCACGTTCCCGTAACGATCCCGTCACGCTCCCGTCACGCTCCCGTCACGCTCCCATCACGCTCCCGTCACGCTCCCATCACATTCCCGTCACGCTCCCGTCACGCTCCCGTAATGATCCCATCACGCTTCCGTCACGCTCCCATCACGCTCCCGTCACACTCCTGTAACGATCCCATCACGCTTCCGTCACGCTCCCGTCACGCTCCCGTCACGTTCCCGTCACGCTCCCGTCACGCTCCCGTCACGCTCCCATCACGTTCCCGTAACGATCCCGTAACGATCCCGTCACGCTCCCGTCACACTCCTGTAACGCTCCCGTCACGCTCCCGTCACGCTCCCGTCACGTTCCCGTAACGATCCCGTAACGCTCCCGTCACGCTCCCGTCACGCTCACGTCACACTCCCGTCACGCTCCTGTAACGATCCCGTCACGCTCCTGTCACGCTCCCATCACGCTCCTGTCACGCTCCTGTCACGCTCCCATCACGCTCACGTCACGCTTCTGTCATGCTCCCGTAACGCTCCCGTCGCGCTTCCGTCACACTCCCGTCACGCTCCCGTCACGCTCCCGTCACGCTCCCGTCACACACTCGTCACATTCCCGCCGCGCTTCACGGAAATCCTCCGCATCGCCGTTCATTCCCCACGTCTCGCAGGCCCCTGCTGCTGACAGGCAGCGAGAGCGACGGTGAGGACGGGGAGGGCGGCGCGGCCGGAGGCTGCACCCCGGGCTGGTCGGCCAAGAAAGCCAAGGCCAAGTCGAAGCAGAAGATGAAGAAGGCGCGGAAGATCCTGGCGGAGCGGCGCGCCGCTGTGCCCATCGTGTCCGTGCCGTGCATTCCTCCCCACAGGTGCGCGATGTTACACGGCCGTCTCGGACAGATGTGTGATGATGGGGGGGGGACGGGCGGGAGAGGCGCGCGGGGGGGGTGGGATTTTGGGGGCCGGCGATAAACCCTGGAGGCTGGAGACGTGGGTTAGGCCCTGTACATATGGATCAATCGATGAAGTCCGCTCTCTCATCAACCGATCCTTATTGCGCGATAGTTCAGGGCTGGCCGAGTCGCCGTTGAAAAAGGAGCTGAACAGCTCAGGGGGTGGTTTTACTCGGATAAAATAAACATTCTCATTCTGAGGCCCGATTTAAAAACAATGGTGGATGCCCCCAAAAATCCCGCCTTTCAAAGGTGAGAAACCCCCCCGGCAAGGGGAGCGTTCCCAGCGTGACGCCGCCAATTTACACCCCCAAGCCCTCGCCATCACCTCCCGGCCAGTGACACACACATGGGTACTCACGGTAGAACAACATATCTACAATTTTGATTTGAAGCTTTCTTGACTGCAGGAATCCCAATAAACAGTTTTTCTTGCTGTGGTTGTCCCACCTGATGACGATTATTGCTTGTGTTGCGATCGAAACGTCGTGATTTATTTATTTTTCTACCCATGTGACTTTACCGAAAGAACCAAAGAGTGACATATATACACATTTTTTAGAGTTATTGTATTCATTGAGTAATGAGCCGGTAATCGGTAGAGTAAATGATACCTCATCAATTGGGATGCAAAAACAAAATCCTACGTCTTAAGACGGTAATTGATTATCCCAACTTCTAGTATGGGTTGGACTCTGGAGAAATGGAGGTGTGAGTTCGAACCCGGAGCTCTGACGCGTGGCGCTTCGAAACCCCTCCTATCAGCGGGGCAGTTTTGCTGGTGCCCTGATGCCGTGCGTTGCCGTGCCTTTGTTTACCGCCCTCCCCCCACCTCGCTGGCTCGCAGGCTGAGCAAGATCATTAGCCGCGTGTCCATGCAGCGCAAGAGCCAGTTCATGCAGCGCATGCACAGCTACTGGACGCTCAAGCGGCAGTCCCGCAATGGCGTGCCCCTTCTGCGGAGGCTGCAGTCCCACCTGCAGTCGCAGCGATCCATGGAGCAGGTAACGGAGGCTGCCCTTCAAGATTCACAGTGAACATTCGTTAGAGCCTGTAACCCAGACGTTTTGGCGAACTTTCGCAATCCGCGGTCGTCCGTTTTGGAAATTGTAACTTTTTTTGCCGTAGTTTTTATTTTATTTTAGTTTGGTCTGAGCCTGCCATCCCCCCACGTTTTGGTTTTATTTCTCTGCGCGGTAGAGCAGTAGATTGCCGTAGAGTCCGTCAAGCCTGACAAAGAAAAAAATATCTGCTTGGTATCAACCCCATGTTCGCCCCGATTAGGATTGGAGTTTTTTTTTTTTTAGAACGTAAATATAAGTTACACGTAGTTTGTAGAAATTGTCAAATTATCACGTGTCGCACAGCTCAATTTTACGTATTAGGATACTGATGAATGAATGAGTCAATGCCTTGTGCCTGCGAGGGCTGCTGGGTTGGCTCAGAAGTCATGGTGCTGTGCGGGCACCGTTAAGGTCCTGGGTTCAAAGCCGGGTTGCGATTAAACCCACCGGGTTCTCAAGTGCGGTGAGTTGCTGTTTTCGGCCTGGTCACCAGCGACTGCGCACAAAAGCATCACGTAGAATAATATTTTCTGCACTTATTTGGCAAAAATTCTGGCTTTGAGAATTAAATATAGGTTTGACTATTACGTGACGAACGTGCTATCTGCAATTTGTAAGGCGGCACCCTCTTACTGTGCGAACCAAAAGTGTCGCCCGAAGGGGTCTCAGTGGTAGCTCTGTGGGCCCTTTTCTGACACAGAGGAAAGAAACCTACGTGTTAATATCGTCATTGATGAGGCCAGCTCCAAGTATGGAGAGTCCCCGTGTGGTGACGCATGTTCCTGCGTGTCCAATGGCTTCCGCGTCTCTCGCGACGACGCGACACCGATACCGCAATTGGGATAAACAAAACAAACCTCCGGCCGCATCTCACCAAATCACACCTCACGGAGCGGCTCGGCCTTCTCACGCCCCCTCTCCTCTCCCCCCCACCCCTGTTGCCCCCCGGCGTGACCCCAGCGCGAGCACCTGGGAGAGAAGAGCCACGCACTGAAGGAGCAGCTCAAGTCGTGGCAGCGTCTGCGCCACGACCTGGAGCGGGCGCGCCTGCTCGTCGAGCTCATCCGCAAGCGCGAGAAGCTCAAGCGCGAGCAGGTGGTGACCGTCGGCACGGCGACGCGAGCGCCTTGGCGACGCGAGCGCACGTCGGCACGGCGACGCGTCGAGTTGCGCGTGACCCTTGTGTAGACGCCGCACACTCGGCCGCCAATCCCCGTGCTCCGGGGTGTGTACGGTAATGGGTCTGACGACCTTGAGTTGTATTCCCGCTCATGGCAAACTACGATGATTCTGTGAACTAGTCCTGGGCCTCCCCTAGATCGACTCGGCCTCACATGAGTGCAAGATTCAATGTGTAAACATTGCTAGCACGGAGACAGAGGCGGCCGGACGTGGTGTTGGCTACCCACCCTCCTCTTGTGCTGTGGCAGCACTTGCCCAAACAAGTCGGTTAAGACTACACAGGAGATCTTTGTCTTTGTGTGTGGTAGCACGCAGTAATGTTTTTTTAATGTTCAACCGTGTCTGCTGTGTTGATATGTGTTCATGGGTAATAATATGTAATCATTAATGGGTAATTTGTTGTAAGATGTGATAATGTGTGTCCATGTGGTGACGTGTGGTTGCGTGCGGTGACGCGTGTACCTATGTGTGTCCCCGTGCAGTGACGAGTGGTTGTGTGTGTGTCCGTACGGTGACGAGTGGTCGTGTGTGTGTACCCGTACGGTCACGCGTGGTTGTGTGTGTGTCTGTGTGGTGACGAGTGGTCGTGTGTGTGTCTGTGGTGACGAGTGGTCGTGTGTGTGTCTGTGTGGTGACAGTGGTTGTGTGTGTGTCTGTGTGGTGACGAGTGGTCGTGTTTGTGTCTGTGTGGTGACGAGTGGTCGTGTCTGTGTGGTGACAGTGGTCGTGTGTGTGTCTGTGCGGTGACGAGTGGCCGTGTGTGTGTCTGTGCGGTGACGAGTGGTCGTGTGTGTGTCTGTGTGGTGACGAGTGGCCGTGTGTGTGTGTGGTGACAGTGGCCGTGTGTGTGTCTGTGCGGTGACGAGTGGTCGTGTGTGTGTCTGTGCGGTGACGAGTGGTCGTGTGTGTGTCCACATGTGGTGATGCGTGGTCGTGTGTGTGTCTGTGCGGTGATGAGTGGTCGTGTGTGTGTCTGTGCAGTGACGAGTGGTCGTGTGTGTGTCTGTGTGGTGACGAGTGGTCGTGTGTGTGTCTGTGCAGTGACGAGTGGCCGTGTGTGTGTCTGTGTGGTGACAGTGGCCGTGTGTGTGTCTGTGTGGTGACAGTGGTCGTGTGTGTGTCTGTGTGGTGACAGTGGCCGTGTGTGTGTCTGTGTGGTGACAGTGGTCGTGTGTGTGTCTGTGCGGTGACGAGTGGTCGTGTGTGTGTCCACATGTGGTGATGCGTGGTCGTGTGTGTGTCTGTGCGGTGATGAGTGGTCGTGTGTGTGTCTGTGTGGTGACGAGTGGTCGTGTGTCTGTGCGGTGACGAGTGGTCGTGTGTGTGTCTGTGTGGTGACAGTGGTCGTGTGTGTGTCTGTGCGGTGACGAGTGGCTGTGTGTGTGTCTGTGCGGTGACGAGTGGTCGTGTGTGTGTCTGTGCGGTTACGAGTGGTCGTGTGTGTGTCTGTGCGGTGACGAGTGGCCGTGTGTGTGTCTGTGCGGTGACGAGTGGTCGTGTGTGTGTCTGTGTGGTGACAGTGGCCGTGTGTGTGTCTGTGTGGTGACAGTGGCCGTGTGTGTGTCTGTGTGGTGACAGTGGTCGTGTGTGTGTCTGTGTGGTGACAGTGGCCGTGTGTGTGTGTGGTGACAGTGGTCGTGTGTGTGTCTGTGTGGTGACAGTGGCCGTGTGTGTGTCTGTGTGGTGACAGTGGCCGTGTGTGTGTCTGTGTGGTGACAGTGGTCGTGTGTGTGTCTGTGTGGTGACAGTGGTCGTGTGTGTGTCTGTGTCGTGACAGTGGCCGTGTGTGTGTCTGTGTGGTGACAGTGGTCGTGTGTGTGTCTGTGCGGTGACGAGTGGCTGTGTGTGTGTCTGTGCGGTGACGAGTGGTCGTGTGTGTGTCTGTGCGGTTACGAGTGGTCGTGTGTGTGTCTGTGCGGTGACGAGTGGCCGTGTGTGTGTCTGTGCGGTGACGAGTGGTCGTGTGTGTGTCTGTGTGGTGACAGTGGCCGTGTGTGTGTCTGTGTGGTGACAGTGGCCGTGTGTGTGTCTGTGTGGTGACAGTGGTCGTGTGTGTGTCTGTGCGGTGATGAGTGGTCGTGTGTGTGTCTGTGTGGTGACGAGTGGTCGTGTGTCTGTGCGGTGACGAGTGGTCGTGTGTGTGTCTGTGTGGTGACAGTGGTCGTGTGTGTGTCTGTGCGGTGACGAGTGGCTGTGTGTGTGTCTGTGCGGTGACGAGTGGTCGTGTGTGTGTCTGTGCGGTTACGAGTGGTCGTGTGTGTGTCTGTGCGGTGACGAGTGGCCGTGTGTGTGTCTGTGCGGTGACGAGTGGTCGTGTGTGTGTCTGTGTGGTGACAGTGGCCGTGTGTGTGTCTGTGTGGTGACAGTGGCCGTGTGTGTGTCTGTGTGGTGACAGTGGCCGTGTGTGTGTCTGTGTGGTGACAGTGGCCGTGTGTGTGTCTGTGTGGTGACAGTGGCCGTGTGTGTGTCTGTGTGGTGACAGTGGCCGTGTGTGTGTCTGTGTGGTGACAGTGGTCGTGTGTGTGTCTGTGCGGTGACGAGTGGCCGTGTGTGTGTCTGTGTGGTGACAGTGGCCGTGTGTGTGTCTGTGTGGTGACAGTGGCCGTGTGTGTGTGTGGTGACAGTGGTCGTGTGTGTGTCTGTGTGGTGACAGTGGCCGTGTGTGTGTCTGTGTGGTGACAGTGGCCGTGTGTGTGTCTGTGTGGTGACAGTGGTCGTGTGTGTGTCTGTGTGGTGACAGTGGTCGTGTGTGTGTCTGTGTCGTGACAGTGGCCGTGTGTGTGTCTGTGTGGTGACAGTGGTCGTGTGTGTGTCTGTGTGGTGACAGTGGCCGTGTGTGTGTCTGTGTGGTGACAGTGGTCGTGTGTGTGTCTGTGCGGTGACGAGTGGCCGTGTGTGTGTCTGTGTGGTGACAGTGGCCGTGTGTGTGTCTGTGTGGTGACAGTGGCCGTGTGTGTGTCTGTGTGGTGACAGTGGTCGTGTGTGTGTCTGTGTGGTGACAGTGGTCGTGTGTGTGTCTGTGTCGTGACAGTGGCCGTGTGTGTGTCTGTGTGGTGACAGTGGTCGTGTGTGTGTCTGTGTGGTGACAGTGGCCGTGTGTGTGTCTGTGTGGTGACAGTGGTCGTGTGTGTGTCTGTGCGGTGACGAGTGGCCGTGTGTGTGTCTGTGTGGTGACAGTGGCCGTGTGTGTGTCTGTGTGGTGACAGTGGCCGTGTGTGTGTGTGGTGACAGTGGTCGTGTGTGTGTCTGTGTGGTGACAGTGGCCGTGTGTGTGTCTGTGTGGTGACAGTGGCCGTGTGTGTGTCTGTGTGGTGACAGTGGTCGTGTGTGTGTCTGTGTGGTGACAGTGGTCGTGTGTGTGTCTGTGTCGTGACAGTGGCCGTGTGTGTGTCTGTGTGGTGACAGTGGTCGTGTGTGTGTCTGTGTGGTGACAGTGGCCGTGTGTGTGTCTGTGTGGTGACAGTGGTCGTGTGTGTGTCTGTGCGGTGACGAGTGGCCGTGTGTGTGTCTGTGTGGTGACAGTGGTCGTGTGTGTGTCTGTGTGGTGACAGTGGTCGTGTGTGTGTCTGTGTGGTGACAGTGGCCGTGTGTGTGTCTGTGTGGTGACAGTGGCCGTGTGTGTGTCTGTGCGGTGACGAGTGGCCGTGTGTGTGTCTGTGTGGTGACAGTGGTCGTGTGTGTGTCTGTGCGGTGACGAGTGGCCGTGTGTGTGTCCCCGTGTGGTGACGCGTGGTCGTATGCGGTGACGCCCGTCCGCGTGTTTCGCGCGGTGCAGATCCGAGCGCAGGAGGCCGTGATGGAGGCGCGGCTAATCCCGTTCGTCATCTTCCTACGCCGGACCCTGGAGCTGCTGCAGGAGCGAGACACGGGCAGCATCTTCTCGGAGCCCGTGTGCCTCGAGGAGGTGAGCGGGGAGTGGTGGGGGCCGCCGTCGTCGCATGGCCTCGACGAGAAGCGACTGCGACTTGGGCAGGAGCACGGCGTTGCGCGGCGCTTTCTGATGCGCTGTGCGGCATGCTGCGCAGAGGCCGTCTGGAACGCCGGTCTTCCGATATTCGGAAGCCACTGGGAGCTGTGATGCGCTTTTAAATCACCATCTAGATTGACGAACTAAGTTATTTAGAACTGCTTGTTTGTTGTCCTTCCCCCCCCCCCCCCTCAATTTAGCCCCGCACCTATGAAGAAGTTCAACATACTGTACATACATAGACACACACAGAGACCCGTAGACTCACACAGAGACCCGTAGACTCATACAGAGACCCGTAGACTCATCCAGAGACCCATAGACTCGCACAGAGACCCGTAGACTCATACAGAGACCCATAGACACACACAGAGACCCGTAGACTCACACAGAGACCCGTAGACTCATACAGAGACCCGTAGACTCATACAGAGACCCATAGACTCGCACAGAGACCCGTAGACTCATACAGAGACCCATAGACTCGCACAGAGACCCGTAGACTCATACAGAGACCCGTAGACTCACACAGACCCATAGACTCGCACAGAGACCCGTAGACTCATACAGAGACCCATAGACTCGCACAGAGACCCGTAGACTCATACAGAGACCCATAGTCTGTTGTCCTTCCCCCACACCTCCGATTAGCGCGGTTGGCTACGTACGGTGCGAATGAAGTTCAACTTACGTACCATCCGGGACGATGGCCGACAGGGGAGAACTCATCCTAGAACAGCAACCACCTTGGAGATGGAGCGACGATGTCAGTTCGTGTACCGGAGTGAGATGTACGGTCAGCAGCACTGTTCCCCGCATGATGGCAACGACTCGTTTGAGGCCTTCATCCAGCAGTGGATAGAACAGGTAGTGTAGTGATCGGCGCACTGCGCTGCGAATCCGACGACCGCTCATGGCAGTTATCTTAAACAGTCCTGGGCCTCCCCTAGGTCCCTAGGTGTACCCGGCGTGGCGTGACGAGAATCAGCATTGGTGAGACAAAGGCGGCCGGGGGTGGTGTTTGCTACCCCCCCCTTGTGTGCTGTGCCAGCCTTCACGGATTCTCACGAGCAGCACTTGCCCCCTACAGTCTGTAATAAGCTACACGGGGGGGGTGGGGATCTTTGTCTATGCCCTGCGTAGGTGTCGGACTACCTGGACCACATCAAAACCCCCATGGACTTCTCCACGATGCGGCAGCGCGTGGACTCGCACGAGTACCGCAGCATGGACACCTTCGCCAGCGACTTCCAACTCATCGTCAACAACTGCATGCAGTACAACGCCAAGGTGCGTGCGGCCCCCTAGAGCCGGCGGCGACCCGGAGAGGGGTCACTGCCGCAGAGAGCTCAGAGAGGTGTCACTGTCACAGAGAGGTGTCACTGTCACAGAGAGGTCACAGAGAGGTGTCACTGCCACAGAGAGGTGTCACTGCCACAGAGAGGTGTCACTGCCACAGAGAGGTGTCACTGCCACAGAGAGGTGTCACTGTCACAGAGGCGTCACTGTCACAGAGAGGTGTCACTGTCACAGAGAGGTCACAGAGAGGCGTCACTGTCACAGAGAGGTGTCACTGCCACAGAGAGGTGTCACTGTCACAGAGAGGTGTCACTGCCACAGAGAGGTGTCACTGCCACAGAGAGGTGTCACTGTCACAGAGAGGTCACAGAGAGGTGTCACTGTCACAGAGAGGTCACAGAGAGGCGTCACTGTCACAGAGAGGTGTCACTGCCACAGAGAGGTGTCACTGTCACAGAGAGGTGTCACTGTCACAGAGAGGTGTCACTGCCACAGAGAGGTCACAGAGAGGTGTCACTGCCACAGAGAGGTGTCACTGTCACAGAGAGGTCACAGAGAGGTGTCACTGCCACAGAGAGGTGTCACTGTCACAGAGAGGTCACAGAGAGGTGTCACTGCCACAGAGAGGTGTCACTGTCACAGAGAGGTCACAGAGAGGTGTCACTGTCACAGAGAGGTGTCACTGTCACAGAGAGGTGTCACTGTCACAGAGAGGTGTCACTGTCACAGAGAGGCGTCACTGTCACAGAGAGGTGTCACTGTCACAGAGAGGTGTCACTGTCACAGAGAGGTCACAGAGAGGTGTCACTGCCACAGAGAGGTGTCACTGCCACAGAGAGGTCACAGAGAGGTGTCACTGTCACAGAGAGGCGTCACTGTCACAGAGAGGTGTCACTGTCACAGAGAAGTCACAGAGAGGTGTCACTGCCACAGAGAGGTGTCACTGCCACAGAGAGGTGTCACTGTCACAGAGAGGTGTCACTGTCACAGAGAGGTGTCACTGTCACAGAGAGGTGTCACTGTCACAGAGAGGCGTCACTGTCACAGAGAGGTGTCACTGCCACAGAGAGGTGTCACAGAGAGGTCACAGAGAGGTGTCACTGCCACAGAGAGGCGTCACTGTCACAGAGAGGTGTCACTGTCACAGAGAGGTGTCACTGTCACAGAGAGGTGTCACTGTCACAGAGAAGTCACAGAGAGGTGTCACTGTCACAGAGAGGTGTCACTGCCACAGAGAGGTGTCACTGCCACAGAGAGGTGTCACTGTCACAGAGAGGTGTCACTGTCACAGAGAGGTGTCACTGTCACAGAGAGGTGTCACTGTCACAGAGAGAGACGTCACTGCCACAGAGAGGTGTCACTGTCACAGAGAGGCGTCACTGTCACAGAGTGGTGTCACTGCCACAGAGAGGCGTCACTGTCACAGAGAGGCGTCACTGTCACAGAGAGGTGTCACTGTCACAGAGAGGTGTCACTGTCACAGAGAGGCGTCACTGTCACAGAGAGGTCACAGAGAGGTGTCACTGTCACAGAGAGGTGTCACTGTCACAGAGAGGCGTCACTGTCACAGAGAGGCGTCACTGCCGCAGAGAGGTGTCACTGTCACAGAGAGGTGTCACTGTCACAGAGAGGCGTCACTGTCACAGAGAGGTGTCACTGTCACAGAGAGGTGTCACTGCCACAGAGAGGTGTCACTGTCACAGAGAGGTCACAGAGAGGTGTCACTGCCACAGAGAGGTCACAGAGAGGTGTCACTGCCACAGAGAGTGCCGGGGTTAATACTGAGTGCCGGGGTGTGTGTGGGTGCGGGGGGTGGATGCGCGGTGTGTGTGGGTGTGAGGAGTTCACAAAAGTCCCATCGGTGAGCTTCTCTGGCGGACAAGGCTGCGTTGGCTGGGTCATGTAGCCCGCATGCCCAGCCACCGCATGCCTAAACAGCTTTTGTTCGGCCTGATAGAGTGGGCTAAACGGGCGCGGCACCGGCTAGAGAAGACATGGAGTGATGTGGTACAGGAGGATGTGGAGCTGAGTGGACTTGCCAATGATTGGTACCAGGGGCGGAGCCAGGATTTTCAGCCCGGGGTGACATTCAACAAATTTTAATTTCAAGAATGATTAGAGAGTCAGGCTGTTGAACTAGAGTTCAGACGATACGATTGCGGCGCGGGCGCATCGACTGGAACTGCTCCATGATTTCGTCGTTGGTGACGCCTTTTGCGACGTCGTTTTCGACGAACAGGAGCATCGCGTCAGTAAGTACTCGGCGCCCATTGTGGTATGCATTCGGGTCTTGATGTGCTTCATCGCGCTAAAGATGCGCTCGGCTGTGGCGGTGGCCACCGGTGGGGTCAACACGAGGCGCACCAGGCGGTAGACCAGGTGAAAGCCGGAATCTCCGCGGCCGCTTGTCGCCAGGTTGATGGACAGCATTGGCAGCGTGTTCACATTCTTCAGCTCTTCATCTCGCCGGATTTCCTGTTCGAAGTGTCGCAGCTGCTGCCCGAGGAGAAGCATGTCGATATTGGGAAAATCGCGCTTGTAAAAATCACAGGCCAGCTCCAGGATCTTGCTGACGTTGAACGACTCTTATCGATTGCGGGGCGATAAATGGACCGCCAGCCGCAACATCTTCATCGACTCCGCGCTGAAACGCAGATCGAGCTCGACCAGCATCTTGTCGATCAAGGCGTTAAAGAGGTCTATGTGAAACACGTGGTCGTCGGTGATGACGTAGGTGCAGCGCCGAGGACGTCCAGGGCGGGTGTAGTTCGCGTTCATGTCGACGACGGGTACCCCGTTGAGCAGATCGTCGTAGCCGTTCTCGCGCAGCTCCTTCAGCGACTCAGTGGTGCAATCGACAAGCCGCATCGCATTGACAACGTCCTGGTCCTCTTTCTGCAGCGCCACGTGCAAATCGTTCGTGATCTTAAGCAAGCGCTCCGTCAGGTGCAGGCAGAACGCGAACTTGAACGAGAACATGTCGTTGAAGAAGGCGATGAGCTTCGGCCCGTTGCTCTGCCTTGGCGCCGTCCTCTTCCACGTTCTGGATGACGACGGCAGTCGCGTTGAACATCTCAATCAGGCGGTGCAGCGAGCGCCAGAAAGACGACGACCACCTTGTGTTGCCCGCCGCCGACAACGCCGTCTCCTGATTCTGACCGCGGCCAGTGGAGACCGCCAGCTCGTCGACCAGGTCGTCCACGAGCTTCTTGTGCTCGGCGAGCGGTTGGTCGCTGCGCTTGCACGAGCCACTGGCAGCGTGGGTTATGTCCTGGACGAGGTCAAAGAACGCGGCAATGTCGGCGACGCCATTTTGTGCAGGCAGCGACGAGAGCGAGCTGCAGCTTATGCGCCCAGCAATGCGTGCAGTAGGCCACGCCGTTCATGGCCTCGATCAAGGTCTGCAAGCCAGCGATCTCGCCGCTCGTGCTCGACGCGCCATCGTATCCTTGGCCACGGCAGGTCTCAATAGGGCGCCTGCGACTCGAGAGCGGGTAGACAATGGCGCCGCAGAGGGTGGGCGCACACGCGTCCGACACGTGCTGAATGTCGACGAGTCGCTCGCGCAGGATGCCCGTACTGAGCTCGACAAAGCGGTTGACGACGACCAGCTGCTCCTTCTTGCTGACGTCACGCGACTCGTCCGCCACGATGCAATGGTACGCGTCGCCAATCTCGGCGTCGAGGCGCCGGCGCACCAGTTGAGCGTGAGCATGGATCAGGTCCTTCTGAACGTCGGGGCTGGTCACGGTCGCATTCTGCGGCGCGTTCTCCCAGGTGATGGCCACAAGCAGCAGTGCGTCGCGCTTGCGTAACATGTTGAGAATCTCCATAAAATTGCCCCGGTTAAGAGAGCCAGGCGACTCGTCGTGTCCCCGCATCGCAATGCCCCGGTTCACGCAGACGCGCATGACGTCGACGGAGGCGTCCAGGCGCTTGCGGTTGCCGTCAATGGTTTTGGCATTCTGTCGGGCCAGCCCAGCGTCGCCCGTGACGACGTGCTGCCGGGCGTTGAGAAGGTCCCTGGCCTTCTTCACGGCGATGTTGTGTGCCGACTTGTGCCCACCCTGATGCTTGAGTAGGCCGCAATTCTTGCCACCGATCTTATTCCAGGTTGAGAAGCCGGGGGAGTAGATGAATGCCGACGCAGCGTCATCTGCGCTTGACGACGGCGGGAAGCAATAGAAGCAGTAAACAGACTCGCTGATGAACGAGTACTCGAGCCAGTCGAACTGAACAAACGAAAGACGCCGTCGGGCGGCGGGCAGCGCCGCCAACGAACTTGGACGGGTATTTCAACGTCCCGGTCAGGCCAGGTTGTGGAGCCGGAGGCGGTACGAACCGTCCCGCTTGCAGATACGCGTAGCGCAATACTTGGGCATCCGACTCCGCCATCGCCGCCATCAGTGGCCTCGTGGCGGGGTCTCGATCCGGAGCGCGAACAGGCCGTAGCTGCCGCTCTTGCTCATCGGACCGTGGCGAAATCCGTTCTTCATCCGGCGGCGGCGAAGGCGAACGATCGCGCCTCCGCTGAAGGGCAGGCTCGTCTTGCGCTTTGGGAGCAGGCCGAGGACGACGCGCTAAGAAATCGGCTATACCCCGCGCCATCGGTTGGCGACACACTCTGACAATGCAGTTGCATGGAGTCCGCCAGACCGAGTGTCGTACACTTACACGCAGAATGTTTCAGATTTTCGATTATTTTTTTTCGGGGGTGACAATTGTCTACAATTGGCTCCGCCCCTGATTGGTACCAGCGGTGTCAAGATCGGCCACTTTGGAGGAGGCTCGTGAAGGACGCTACTGGGCAGTTGGAGGCAGTCGTGCTCCAACAACAACGGAGGGTGGAGGAGCGACGCTCACAACAACAAGCGGAGCGCCGGGTGGCTAAAGCACAGCAAGTTGGCACAGTAGTCATCTCAGTCAGTCGACCCGTGGCACCTGGGTCTGCCCCGTGACCTGCCAGCGAGCGTTCGACACTTCACGTGGCCTCAACGTGCACATAGCCTGGCACAAGCGTCGTGGTGACGTCACCGCCACTTAGTGGTGAATGCCGGTTGTTGTTGTTGTGTGGGTGTGGGTGCGGGGTGTGTGGGTGTGTGGGTGTGTGGGTGCGGGGTGTGGGTGTGTGTGTGGGTGTGTGTGTGTGGGTGGGTGTGTGTGTGGGTGTGTGTGGGTGTGTGTGTGGGGAGTGTTGACGTAGCGGTCGGCGCACCACACTACCAACCCGGGACCCGATAGGATGACTCAGCCTCAAATGAGTACCTGGTGTGGTGTCAACATCGCCACTGGGGAGACAAAGGCGGCCGGGCGTGGTGCTGGCCACCCACCCCATCGTGTGCCGTGCCGGTCTTCACAGGTGCTGCTCGCTAATAGCACTTGCCCCAACAGTCTGTTAAGGCTACACGGGGGATCTTTGTCTTTTGTGTGCCCAGGACACGATTTTTTACCGCGCGGCCGTGCGGCTCAGGGACCAGGGCGCCGTGATCCTGCGGCAAGCGCGAGCGGCAGCGGAGCGGATCGGCTTCAACTACGAGAGCGGCATGCACCTCCCCACGGCGCCAGCCGCTCCGCTCGCCCACGGTGGGGCACGCGGGCACAGACACACACGCACAGACACACGCACAGACACACACGCACAGACGTACGTGCACAGACGCACACACACAGACACACGCACAGACACACGCGCACTGACACACACACAGACACACGCACAGACACACGCGCACTGACACACAGACGCACACGCACAGGCACGCGCACAGACGCACACGCACAGACAGACACACACGCACAGACAGACACACGCACAGACACACACGCACAGACAGACGCACATGCATAAACACACACGCACAGACGCACACACGCAGACACGCACGCACAGACTTGCACAGAAACACACATGCACAGAAACACACGCACCTACTCAGAAATTGTACTTACACACACACACGAAGACAAAGATTTCCGGTACAGCCTTAGCATACTGTCGGGGCAAGTGCTGTTAGCGAGTAGCACCTATGAAGGCCGGCACGCCACACGAGGGGAACGGCGGCCAGCACCACGCCCGGACGCATTTGTCTCCCCAGTGGCGATGTCTACTACACACCGCACCAGGTACTCCAGTGTTGGTGGCCTTGAGCTGGAATCGAACTCCAGTAGCCAGGTTCGTAGCGCAGCACGCTAACCGCTACGCTACCGCTCCCCACACATTGCACGCACACACGCATCGTACACAGCTCAATGGGACGGGGAAACTGCGAGTTTCTCGGAGCCGGTGAAGCGAGCGTCACTGCTCTCATGTACATGTGTACGTTGAACTTCTTTCGCGCTGTACGTAGCCAACCGTGCTAATCGGAGGAGCTGGGGGGGAAGGACAACAAACTCAACACAACAACAACAACCAGCAGTTTTAAAGATCTTAGTTTATCATTCTAGATGATGATCTTAAAGCGCATCATAGCTCCCAGTGGCTTCCTAACATCGAATGTGTTCCAGACGGCCACAGAAACGCATCTGAAAGCGCCGCGCGATTTCAGGCTGGCCAAAAGCTGCTGCTGCTGCGAGGATGACCACTGGGGTTTGTGTGATGATTTTGTACGCTCCTCGACGAGATCATTAGCGTGGTGACGTTGTGGTTCATCGGCAAGGTTACATTGTCGTTCATCAGCAATGTGATGCTGTGGTTCATCAGCGAGGTGACGTACGTGGTTCATTGCCAAGGTGACGTGGTTCATTAGCGAGGTGACGTTGTGGATCATCGGCAAGGTGACGTGGTTCATCGCCAAGGTGATGTCATCAGCAATGTGACGTTGGGATTCATAAGCGAGGTGACGTTGTGGTTCATCGCCAAGGTGACGTGGTTCATCGGCAAGGTGACGTGATTCATTAGCGAGGTGACGTTGTGGTTCATCGCCAAGGTGACGTGATTCATTAGCTAGGTGACGTTGTGGTTCATCGGCAAGGTGACGTGGTTCATTAGCGAGGTGACGTTGTGGTTCATCGCCAAGGTGACGTGGTTCATCGCCAAGGTTACGTTGTGGTTCATCGGCAAGGTGACGTGGTTCATCGCCAAGGTTACGTTGTGGTTCATCGGCGAGGTGACGTTGTGGTTCATCTCACCAGCGTTTCTCCCCCCCATCCCCACCCTCCACCCCCCACCCCGGCACAGACCTCGTGGCGTCGAGGCGGGGAAGCAAGACCGGCCGCGGTGACCGCTCCCTCCACCGGGGGGGCCCGGCGCAGAGCGAGCGACACGGCGCTGCCGGTGGCGCCGCGCTGAAGCGGCGCCCGGGACGGGCGGAGGGGCCGCGGGTTCCCCGGTGCGGGGGGGGTGCCCCTCCTCCCACGACCCTCTCGGGGGGGACTCGCCGGGGCTCGGCCCGCTCGGCCTCCTCCTCTTCCTCCTCCTCGTCCTCCTCCTCGTCGTCCACCTCTTCGCCGTCGTCTTCGTCCTCCGAAGACGAGGGCGGCGGCGGCGTCGGTGCGGAGGGGCTGGAGAGAGGTGGGTGCGTGGGCACAGCGTGCGGAGCACCGTCCGTGTTGTCAGCGTGGACAGCCCCACGTGTGTCTCTGTGCGTGAGTCTGCCGTGCGTGAGTCTGCCGTGCGTGAGTCTGCTGTGAGTCTGCCATGAGTCTGCCGTGAGTCTGCCGTGCGTGAGTCTGCCGTGCGTGAGTCTGCTGTGAGTCTGCCATGAGTCTGCCGTGCGTGAGTCTGCCGTGCGTGAATCTGCTGTGAGTCCGCTGTGAGCGAGGAGGCCGCTCCCCACGCCGCTTGACTCGCGCTGGTCTTGTGCAGGCAGCGGGGGCAAGGGTCGAGCAGCAGCGCCGGGGCCACGGGGCCAGGGACCGCGGGGTCACGGCGGGGAGCGGGGTCACGGAGGGGAACGGGGTCGCGCCGGGGGCGGGGGTCGCGGGAGGGGTCGGGGTCGCGCCGGACGCCACGGTGGCAAGAGGCGGCTCGCCGACGGCGATGCCGGGTCCGCGGCGGCGGCAGCTGCAGCCTCCGTGGGTGAGTGGCTCCCGCACCAAGCCCCGTCACTCCCGGGAGGACGCGCCCGCGCGCGCTCGTGTTCCTTCTAGCGTGTTTTAACGTGTTGGTTTTGCGTGTGTGCGACTGGTTGGTGAATGGTCCCCGAAAATGTGTACATGTGTATATGCGTTTGCGTATACACGTGTACTATTAACTTCGCGACCAGGGTTTGATTCCTGCTCACGGACAACACCAGTGATGATTATCTGAACTGGTCCTGGTCCTGGGCCTCCCCTAGGTCGACTCAGCCTCAAATGAGTACCTGGTGCGGTGTGTACACATCGCCACTGGAGAAAGGCGGCTGTGCGCAGTGCTGTTAAGGCTACACGGGGGATCTTTGTCTTTTTGTATGTTTGTTCACCTGTGTGCACCGGTACATGTGTGTGTGTGTTCAGCGTTTGTGCATCTGTATGTGCCTGTGTCTTTGCGCACTCAGGAATGGTTACGCCCCTGTACGTGTGCGAGCACGCGGCCTGCGCGTGTCTCTACGTGCCCCCGTGTGTGCCTCCGGGTCCCCTGGAAGCGCACCTAGCCTGGCACAAGCGGCGCAGTGACGTCGTCGTCGTCGTAACTTAACGGTGAACGGCGGTGGCGGCCGTCGTCGTTGCGTTCCCCCCCACCTCCCGCACCCCCGCAGGCGACGGGGGCGAGCGCGTGGGCGGAGCCTCGCGGGGGCTGCTGCTAGGGGACGACGATGGGGGGGGCTCCCCGCTGGGGCCGGCGTCCCTCGGGGGGGGCTCGGCGTCGCCGGGAGGCGGCGGCTGCGGCGGCGGCGGCGGCGGCGCCGGCGGCGGAGGAGGAGGAAGTGGAGGCCGCGCGTCCGACGTGGGACGCCGAACCTTCGTGCTCTTCAGCAAGAAGAGCAAGCCCTTCCCCCTGCAGCAGCAGCAGCAGCACCAGCAGCAGCAGCAGCGCCGGTCAGCTGGTCGCGAGCGACAGAGACGAAAAGAATCTCCCTTCCTCGGTCCATTAGGGACTCGTGAGTCTGTTTAACACAGAGCAGCAGGGCTTTCGCGACCAGTATTATCCATCATGCAGTGTTTTCTTGGGTTAGATCGCCTAAATATAAATGTGTCGTTAAACCCGCCACCACCTGACACGGCCAATGAGTAAGGTTTGTCACGTACACAAAACGCGCCAATTCGTTACTAGTTCAGCACACCGGTGTGTTGGAGAGTAAACCCACCACATTTTGAATTTGCCCGAAGGCGGCCAAGCCTGGGATCTGGCCACAACACCCCACGTATTGGCCTTTATACGTCTGCATGTGAACAGCACAAGCCCCACGAGTCTGTGTAGGCTATGGGGGGGGGGGGGTGGGTCTTTGAGCGCAAGCGCGCACACACATACACGCACACACAAAGATCCCCCGTATAGCCTTAACAGACTGTAGGGGAAAGTGCCGGCACGGCACACGAGGGGGTGGGTGGCCAACACCACGCCCGGCCGCCTTTGTCTCCCCAGTGGCGATGTTTACACATCACACCAGGTACTCATTTGAGGCTGAGTCGACCTAGGGGAGGCCCAGGACCGTTTCAGATAATCGTCACTGGTGTTGGCCGTGAGCGGGAATCGAACCCGGGTCGGCAGTATCGTAGCGCAGCGCGCTAACCGCTATACTACCGCCGGACACACACATGTACACGCACACCAATACAACCGCCATTCGCCACTAAGTGACGGTGACGTCACCACGGCACCTGTACCAGGCTAGGTGCACTTTGAGGCTATCACGTGAAGTGTCGAAGGCTCGCTGCTGGCAGAAGGAAGTCACAGGACTGACCCAGCATGTGCCATGGGTAGGCTGACTGAGATGACCAGTAGATGCACACCAGCTGTACTCCCTACTGTGCCAACTTGCTGCATGTTAGCCGCCTGGTGCTCCGCTTGTTGTTGTGAGCGTCGCTCCTCCGCCCTCCGTTGTTGCTGGAGGGCGACTGCCTCCAATTGCTCAGTAGCGTCCTTCACGAGCCTCCTCCAGGGAGGCTGATCCTGCCACCGCTGGTACCAGTCATCAGCAAGTCTACTCAGCTCCACATCCTCCCGTACTGCATCAGACCATCTCTTCTCCAGCCCATATCGTGGCCGTTTAGCCCCCCTCCATGCGGACAAACACAAGCTGCTTGGGCATGCTATTGCTTGGCATGCGGGCTACATGACCCAGCCAACGCAGCCTTGCCTGCCGGAGGAGCGCACTGATGGGAATGTGTCCATATCTTTCAAGGATTTGTGACCTCACAAAATCCGGTCTGGTTAAATCCAGGATGGATCGTAGGCAAGCCAGCGTGAAGGTTTATAACCGGCGCAGATGTTCCATTAAAGGGGTCCACGTTTCGCAAGTGTAGAGAAGGGAGGGAATGACTGTGGCCGAGAAGACCCGAAGCTTCGTGCAGAGCGACAGACCAGGTAGCTTCCACACAGCGTTACGCAGCCGATGAAAAGATAATGCCGCCCGACTGATTTAAACGAGTGGATTTAGCCGTACTATCATTTGCGTA
This sequence comes from Petromyzon marinus, assembly GCF_048934315.1. NCBI lineage: Eukaryota > Metazoa > Chordata > Hyperoartia > Petromyzontiformes > Petromyzontidae > Petromyzon > Petromyzon marinus. Next base: position 162,853 of record NW_027423695.1, on the reverse strand, counting down.
AAGCACACACGCACGCAATGCCCCGGCTGTACGAATTTTCACTGGTGAGTCGTCGACGACGCCGTGTTGATTCCCGCTTGACCCCGTGGCGCAGGCCTGGACGTCCCCCCAAGCACCGTGAGTCCAGCGGAGCGGCGGGGCCGCCGGCGGGTCCCGGACCGGGCCAGGCCTCGTCCTCGTCGTCCACCTCGTCCGTGGGCGGCCCGGGAGGGCCGGGGTGCGTTCCCGCGGGCGCCGCGGCCGCGGTCTCCGCGCCGCCGGGCTCCGCGCCGCCGGGCCCTCGGAAGCGCCCTCGCAGCAGCTCCAGCTCGGAGAGCGACAGCGACGGGTCATCGTGCCGCCTCTCGCACGCCGGTACCGCCCTCGCCAGCCACAATCACACACACACACACACGCCGTCGTCACACACGCTGTCGTCACACACGCACCGTCACACACACACCGTCACACACACACACCGTCACACACACACACCGTCACACACACACCGTCACACACACACCGTCACACACACACCGTCACACACACGCCGTCGTCACACACGCCGTCGTCACACACGCTGTCGTCGCACACGCCGTCGTCACACACGCCGTCGTCACACACGCCGTCGTCACACACGCCGTCGTCACACACGCCGTCGTCACACACGCTGTCGTCACACACACGCCGTTGTCACACACACACACCGTCACACACACACCGTCACACACACACCGTCGTCACACACACCGTCACACACACACCGTCACACACACACCGTCACACACACACTGTTGTCACACACACACTGTTGTCACACACACACCGTCACACACACACCGTTGTCACACACACACCGTCGTCACGCACGCCGTCGTCACACACACACCGTCGTCACACACACACCGTCGTCACACACACCGTTGTCACACACACACCGTCGTCACACACACACCGTCACACACACACTGTTGTCACACACACACCGTTGTCACACACACACCGTTGTCACACACACCGTTGTCACACACACACTGTTGTCACACACACACTGTTGTCACACACACACTGTTGTCACACACACACTGTTGTCACACACGCCGTTGTCACACACACCACCGTCACACACGCGCACAAACGCCATTGTCATACACCGCCATCACACACACACACGCTGTCGTCACACACGCCGTCGTCACACACGCCGTCGTCACACACGCTGTCGTCACACACACGCCGTTGTCACACACACACACCGTCACACACACACCGTCACACACACACCGTCGTCACACACACCGTCACACACACACCGTCACACACACACCGTCACACACACACTGTTGTCACACACACACTGTTGTCACACACACACCGTTGTCACACACACACCGTTGTCACACACACACCGTCGTCACGCACGCCGTCGTCACACACACACCGTCGTCACACACACACCGTCGTCACACACACCGTTGTCACACACACACCGTCGTCACACACACACCGTCACACACACACTGTTGTCACACACACACCGTTGTCACACACACACCGTTGTCACACACACCGTTGTCACACACACACTGTTGTCACACACACACTGTTGTCACACACACACTGTTGTCACACACACACTGTTGTCACACACGCCGTTGTCACACACACCACCGTCACACACGCGCACAAACGCCATTGTCATACACCGCCATCACACACACACACGCTGTCGTCACACACGCACCGTCACACACACACCGTCACACACACACACCGTCACACACACACCGTCACACACACACCGTCACACACACACCGTCACACACACGCCGTCGTCACACACGCCGTCGTCACACACGCTGTCGTCACACACGCACCGTCACACACACACCGTCACACACACACACCGTCACACACACACCGTCACACACACACCGTCACACACACACCGTCACACACACGCCGTCGTCACACACGCCGTCGTCACACACGCTGTCGTCACACACGCCGTCGTCACACACGCCGTCGTCACACACGCCGTCGTCACACACGCCGTCGTCACACACGCCGTCGTCACACACACGCCGTTGTCACACACACACACCGTCACACACACACCGTCACACACACACCGTCGTCACACACACCGTCACACACACACCGTCACACACACACCGTCACACACACACTGTTGTCACACACACACTGTTGTCACACACACACCGTCACACACACACCGTTGTCACACACACACCGTCGTCACGCACGCCGTCGTCACACACACACCGTCGTCACACACACACCGTCGTCACACACATCGTTGTCACACACACACCGTCGTCACACACACACCGTCACACACACACTGTTGTCACACACACACCGTTGTCACACACACACCGTTGTCACACACACCGTTGTCACACACACACTGTTGTCACACACACACTGTTGTCACACACACACTGTTGTCACACACACACTGTTGTCACACACGCCGTTGTCACACACACCACCGTCACACACGCGCACAAACGCCATTGTCATACACCGCCATCACACACACACACGCCGTCGTTACACACGCACACACACCCACCTCCGTCACACACACATGCACCGCTCTCTTAACCTCCATCACCACTGGCGACACTGCATTCACGACAGAGCCGTACTCCTTTGCACTCGTCCACGTCCGTGCTGTCCGTAAGGGAGGCCGCGCCCGTGCCGTCCATGCGTCTAGGCGCAGACGAGGGCTTCGAGTGCATTGCCCAGGACGCCAACACGCAGAGCTTCCTGATCTACCGGCACAAGCAGAGCAGCTCCGACTCGGAGTCCACAACCAGCTCCTCCAGCAGCGCCGCCACCGACAACACGAGGCACGTGCGGCGCACGCGACCGTCGCGGAGTGGCGGTGGAGCGGTTAGCGCGTTGCACCGCGAAGCCAGCTGGCCCGAGTTCGAATCCCTGCCGCGGGTAACGTCCGCAATGGTCGCTCCTGGCCCCCCTGCCACTTCCACCGACCCGCGCCGATCGTGGGCGTGGCGAAGTATGGTCAAAGTCAACTCGCCTAAGCAACGTGGCGTTGGGGGAGGCCTTCGCCTGGCAACGGTTTGACGACTATACATCCGGCCAGGTGGCGCAGCGGGAGAGCGAGCGGCTCGCCCCATCGCAAGGTGGCGAGTTCAACTCTCGGGTTTGGTGGTCGATCAAACGGAGTACCGCCGTGCGGGGGGCGTCAACGGCGGTTGTTGACCTGTGGCCCGGCCTTGCCGCCCGTGGCGCCACAGCTCTTGGGTTACCGGCGTCGCTGGCGCCTTTTGCCGTGCGACGTAACAGCGGCGGGTCGTGACGCCCGCCCACTTCCTGGCGTCTCTGTCTCTCCGTTTCTGCAGCGCGTCCCCAGACAAGCAGAGCCGAGGCAAGGCCAGCTTCTCTCGGGTGAACTTCACCGAGGACAGCAGCGACGAGACCTCGGGCTCCGACAACGAGACAGCCGGGGGCGCCGGCGGCGGCGGCGACTCTGGTATGCGCGGCTCAGCGCGTAGGGGCAGGAAGAGGAGAGGAGGAGGGGGAAGACGAGGAGGGGGAGGAGGAGGGGGAGGAGGAGGAGGAGGGGGAGGAGAAGGGCAGGAGGAGGAGTAGAGGGGGGGAGAAGGAGAGGTGGGGGGAGGAGAGGGAGGATGAGGCGATGAGGCCAAGGTGTGCCGGTCAGTGTCGTGGCTCGAATTTGAAAAATCACCCACAGATTGAGTGTGTTGAACTTCTGGTACGCGCGCACCTGGTAGCACGGTTAGGAAACGTTGCGCAATCATCGCCTCCCGAGGTTTTGCTAGGTAAATAAGCGTAACAACAACAAATAATTGTAACAACAACAATAATAACAATGCTGGGCTCCAGGGCGAGGTTGGATGAACCCACCTCTCCCAAAGCGTCTGTCCGGTCAGCGTGGAAGAGGAATCTTCCGCCGGGAATGGTGCGAGCGAGAAAAGGGCTGCGCCTTTACCTTTTTTTACAGTGGGTTGGAGGGGGGGGGACTCCCGCGTCGCACGCCACCGCACGACGCCACCGCACCATGCCACACGACACCGCACAATGCCACACGACACCGCACCATGCCACACGACACCGCACCATGCCACACGACACCGCACCATGCCACACGACACCGCACCATGCCACACGACACCGCACCATGCCACACGACACCGCACCATGCCACACGACACCTCACCATGCCACACGACGCCACCGCACGACGCGCCGCTGAGTGTCGCGGTGCCGAGCGTCGCTCCTGCCGTGCCGTCCCCGCAGGTGGCAAGGGGCTGCCGTGCGCCAGCTGGGACTACGACGATGATGACGACGACGACACCCCACTGGAGGCGCTTGACCTCGTGTGGGCCAAGTGCCGTGGCTATCCCTCGTACCCGGCACTGGTGAGCGGGTGGGGGGGGGGGGCACCGCGTGGGATCGCGTGCGCGCATGTGTGTGCCTGCCTGTACGCGTGTGTGCATGTGTGCGTGTACGCGTGTGTGTGCGTGTACGCGTGTGTGCGTGTACGCGTGTGTGCGTGTACGCGTGTGTGCGTGTACGCGTGTGTGCGTGTGTGCGTGTGTGCGTGTGTGTGCGTGTGTGCGTGTACGCGTGTGTGTGCGTGTACGCGTGTGTGCGTGTACGCGCGTGTGCGTGTACGGGTGTGTGCGTGTATGCGTGCGTGTGCGTGCGCGTGCGTGTTCGCATGCGTGGCGGGGGGGGGGGTCTTTTTACACACGCGACCGTGCGTCTCGCTCGTTTTGTTCCTTTTGTTCCTCGTTAATCGTATTTTTGTAGATTCCCTTTCTCCTGCTGACATCTGCATTTCATTTGACTGCGTTCCGGAAACCGCAGCTGTCGCGACGTTTGCCGTCAAGATTATTTGATTCGGTGAATGGGTTTGCGTTTGGACGGACGTTTGTCGCGGTGTTTACTCTGTCCGAATTTTGAAGGACTCTGCATTCTGCGGTGTTTGCCAGCGTTTACGACGCTCGAGCCCGCATCGCAACGCGTCACGATATTGTCGCGACGCTCCGCCCCCGGCCGTAATTCGTTGCCGTTGGCTGTGCCAACGAGACGAGGCCGCCCCCGTTCGTATGGAGCGACCTCTCCCTTCACGTGGGGGGTGATGGCGTACGTGCGTCTGTGTGTCCGTGCGTGCGTGTGTGTGTCCGTGCGTGTGTGTGTCCGTGCGTGTGTGTGTCCGTGTGTGCGTCGTAGATCATCGACCCCAAGATGCCGCGTGAAGGCTTCCTGCACAACGGCGTGCCCATCCCCGTGCCGCCCCTCGACGTGCTCAAGCTGGGCGAGACGCGCATCATGGAGGCCACGGAGCCCCTCTTCCTTGTCCTCTTCTTTGACAACAAGCGCACCTGGTACGCACGCACGCACCACGCTTCTGGTACGCACACACGCACCTGGTACGTGGGCACGCACGCACCTGGTACACACATACACCTGGTACACACACACCTGGTACGCACATACACCTGGTACACACATACACCTGGTACACACATACACCTGGCACACACACCTGGTACACACATACACCTGGTACACACACACCTGGTACGCACGCACCTGGTACACACGCACCTGGTACACACATACACCTGGTACACACACCTGGTACGCACGCACCTGGTACACACATACACCTGGTACACGCACACCTGGTACGCACGCACCTGGTACACACATACACCTGGTACACACATACACCTGGTACACACACACACCTGGTACACACACACACCTGGTACACACACACACCTGGTACACACACACACCTGGTACACACACACCTGGTACACAGACACACCTGGTACACACATACACCTGGTACACACATACACCTGGTACACACATACACCTGGTACACACGCACCTGGTACACACACACCTGGTACACACACACCTGGTACACACACACACCTGGTACACACACACACACTTGGTACACACACACACCTGGTACACACATACACCTGGTACACACATACACCTGGTACGCACGCACCTGGCACGCACGCACCTGGTACACACGTACACCTGGTACGCACGCACCTGGCATGCACGCACCTGGTACACACATACACCTGGTACACACATACACCTGGTACACACACACCTGGTACGCACATACACCTGGTACACACACCTGGTACGCACGCACGAGTAGCCACAGGGAGACCACCCCAGGCCGGGGGGCGACAAGGGGGCAGTTGAACGTCAACCCTGTTGAGTCTTCCACCACGGTTGTTTCTTGGCGTGAGACTGAGGCAATTCCACGCCGCCTGGCGTCAATCCTCACGATGACGACGACGTTGTTCTTATTCACGGTCGAGCCGTCAATCTGCGTGGCACAGCAGGCTCTGTGTCCTACCGTGGAATGGCCCTGTTACCGACATGGCTCAGGAGGTATCGGAGAAGCCGTTCTTTAACTCCCGGTAATAACCACGTTGCTACAGAGCGAACATTCTGCCTCAATTGAACCGTACGGCGGGACCCCGGTGTCCCGAATAAACAGAAGTCAAAATCGTAATTTATCAATTTATTTTTGGCGACTCCATCTCACGGTGCACATAAACGCCACGACCCACCTCGGGCACCGTCTCGCTCGCTCGCTCGCTCGCTGCTGGACGTCTCCAAGGATTCCGCTTTTAACAGTGCTGTTTGTTGCTGGCTGCTTGGCGTTTTGGCCCTTTGGGCCAGTCCTTCAGCAACCGTGTTAATTATAAATCTTTTTAGATTAATGAGATACAAAATGGCTTCAAATGACGTGTGATGGATTGCTTCAGTGGCTCCGTTAAGAGTGTTAACTGAAAATTACCAAGTTCACAATAGACCTGGTAAATGTCTCGGCTCGTGCGTGTCTGTGTTTGCGTCTGTGTGAAGCGTGTGTGCGGTGGTGTGTGTGTGTGGAGTATGTGTGTGTGCGGTGGTGTGTGGCGTGTGTGTGTGCGGTGGTGTGTGGCGTGTGTGTGTGCGGTGGTGTGTGGCGTGTGTGTGTGCGGTGGTGTGTGGCGTGTGTGTGTGCGGTGGTGTGTGGCGTTTGTGTGTGGCGTGTACGTGCGGTGGTGTGTGCGGTGATGTGTGGCGTGTGTGTGTGTGGCATGTGTATGTGCGGTGGTGTGTGTGCGGTGGTTTGTGGCGTGTGTGGGTGGTGTGTGGCGTGTGTGTGTGGCGTGTGCGTGCGGCTGCACTATGAACCTGGCGACCCGGGTTCGATTCCAGCTCACGGCCAACACCAGTGACGATCATGTGGACCAGTCCTGTGTATGAACAACAGCACTGGAGAGACAAAGGCAGCCAGGCGTGGTGCTGGCCCCCACCCCCTTATGTGCCATACCAGCCTTCGTAGGTGCTGCTCGCTAACAGCTCTTGCCCCAACAGTCTGTATGGGTATAGAGGGGAATCCTTTTCCTTGCTGCTGGTGGTGGAGATGTTGATGGTGATGCTGATGGTGGTTGTGATGTTGGTGGAGATGCTGGTAGTGATGATGGTAGTGGTGGTGATGATGGCGGTAATGACGATGGTGGTGGTGGTGATGATGATGGTGGCAATGATGGTGGTGGTGACGGTGGTGGTTGTGACAGTGGTGGTGATGATGGTGGTAATGACGATGGTGGTGGTGGTGGTGGTGGTGATGGTGGTGGTGGTGGTGATGATGACGTTAATGATGATGGTGGTGGTGATGATGTTGGTGGTGGTGATGATGATGGTGGTGATGATGATGGTGGTAGTGACGGTGGCGGTACGCGACACGGAGCCACCTTCCTCACGTTCCCCTCCGTGCGCTGACGGCCATGACGCCGCCCTCGTGTGCCCCCCCCCCTCCCCACCGCGTGCGCGCAGGCAGTGGCTGCCCCGCTCCAAGCTGGTGGCCCTGGGCGTGGAGCAGGCCATCGACAAGGCCAAGATGCTGGAGGGACGCAAATCCAACATCCGCAAGTCGGTGCATGTGGCGTACGAGCGCGCCATGTTGCACCGCAGTAAGGTGACGCGGGGCGACCCCACGTCCGACTCCAGCGACTCCGACTGACGCCCGACCCCCCCCCACCACCCACCCACCGCGTCTCCCTCTGCGGATGTCGTCAGGGGGGGGGAGGGGGCGACGGAGGAGAAGCGGCGGCGGCGACGTTTGCACCTCCTCCTCCGCCGGCGGCAGCGGCGACGACGCTCGAGCGACCGTAACGGGACGAAAGCCTTTGGGGGTTTCTTTTCCACCCCGATATGCAAAATGTCTCGGAAGTGCCCGCACGCAACTCCACGTGCGGTGGAGGTGGCGGGCCGGGTCGGGGGGGCTGGGGGGCGACGTCGATGAAAGGATTCGGGGGCTGCGGAGGTGCCCCCCCGCCCCCGCCACCGTGTGTGCATGTGAGCACCCGCGAGGAACGAGAGAGCGGATGAAGCGACCGCATCCCCCGGAGCGGCGGTGAAACCCGAGCCGGCGAGGCCCGGAGGGGAGCGGGGTGGACGCCGGGGTGGAGAGCCGCCGGCGCCGGAGCGGCCGCGCCCGGCGTGCAGCCGAGTGAAATCGTGGAACGGGGCCCGGCGGTCGAGCGGCCGTGGAGCGAGGCCGCCTGCGTAGGCTGTCGCGGCGACGACGGTGGCGCGGGGCAAACGTCGCTCCGACGGAGGGGCGGCGGCGGCGGCGAGTCGAGAACAGGGTAGCCGGGGGATCGAGGGCGCGGACGGAGGCCGTCGCGGTCGGGACGGTGACGGGGGACGGGGAGCCGACGGGAGAGAAGCGGCCGGACTGAGCGGGCTGCGGCGGGCGTGGGCGGTTTGCCCGAGGCCGGAGTGGACGCGGGCGGCCGTGGCCGCAGGGCCCCCTTCCTGCGAGGCGGGAGCAGGGGGGCCGCTGGCCCCGTCTCGGACGGGACGCTCGTCGCGTGCGTCGCCCCGTTGGTGTTGCGTTTCGTTTCCTGGCTGTGGCGTCGCGAGGGGGCCCCCAGCGGTGGCCGCTCCGCACCGACCGGTCCTCGTGGTTCCGTCCCCACGACGCGGACTTCAATAAATCGTGCTCCTCGATGGTGCAGCCTCTTGCGGTTTCTTGCCGGTTCACTCCTGCGGGTTCATGCGGTTCACTACTGCGGGTTCACGTGATTCAATCCTGCGGGTTCATGCGGTACACTCTTGCGGATTCCTGCTGGTTCATGTGGTTCACTCCTGCGGTTTCAAGCGGTTCACTCCTGCGGGTTCATGTGGTTCACTCCTGTTGGTGCATGTGGTTCACTCCTGCTGGTGCATGTGGTTCACTCCTGCTGGTGCATGTGGTTCACTCCTGCTGGTTTGTGGTTCACTCCTGCGGTTTCAAGCGGTTTAATCCTGCTGGTTCATGTGGTTCACTCCTGTTGGTGCATGCGGTTCACTCCTGCTGGTTCATGTGGTTCACTCCTGTTGGTGCATGCGGTTCACTCCTGCGATTTCAAGCGGTTCACTCCTGCTGGTTCTTGCCTGTTCACTCCTGCTGGTTCATGCGGTTCACTCCTGCTGGTTCATGTGGTTCACTCCTGCTGGTTCATGCGGTTCACTCCTGCTGGTTCATGTGGTTCACTCCTGCTGGTGCATATGGTTCACTCCTGCGGGTTCATGCGGTTCACTCCTGCGGGCTTCTCTGGGGGCTCGTGGAGCCACACGAAGGCACACCACCGGCACGGTGCAGAGTGCAGGAGGCTCAGCGGGAGGTTTCGGTGCCCAACCCACGCTGCTGTTGAACATTTCGTCCGAACTCACGAGTGTGTGTGGAGACGTCTGTTCTCAGGGCAGTTCTCTATCTGCGCTGCGTTCACCTGCGCTTCATTGAACTGTCAATGTCCCTCGCCTCCGCTGCAACCGGAATCCACTGCTTGCAGCACGTGACTTGGGCTAAGCCAGGGTCGAGCCTGGCGAGTGTTGAGGCGGGGGAGGAGGCTGCGTGGCGATGCCAAGGGCTTGGTGGCCGCCATGTCGCCAGGAATTCTCAATCCAGGGATGCACACCTGTCAATCCCTTATCGGTGACTACTTTGTTACAGGCCAATTCACACCTTAGACATCTCAACGTTCATCCTACAAAGTCCCGTCACAAGGGAGAAAGACAAACAAATAGACAACAAAAATAGATATATACTGTATATTTTTGCCCGTATTCAAATGGCTATAAGCAGTATGGAGCTGAAAAATGTTATTTCCCTGTACAAGAATACGGGTAAACCGTATGGGTTGACGGATATGAGAATGGATTCTTGAATCCATCCCTTGTGCGGTGCTCATGACTCGAATATGTCAAAGCCAGGCTGTACGTTTTTATTTTATTTTAATGTACCAAGTAAGGCCTCACCCACCATTGAGTTGCAACGGAGTCGCCCTCCTTCAGAAGCCAACCCTGGCCGTCACCAATTGGCAGCAGCTCAACGATAGTGGCGGCTCGCCGTCGCCGCCTCTGCCGCAGTGTAAACGTCCCCCGGTGTTGTGGCGTTCCCACCCCGTGACCCTGCGGGACATCTGTGGAAAAGAGCTTTGTAGCTCATCGGATTCCTTCCGCACCATGAATAATGATTCTGAAGCAACGCGTCTCGGGACCCCGTGACGCTTTCCTCTGGGATTGATTGAAGAGCATTGCGATTCCCTTTCCACACGCAGTGACCAGCGCGGTGAAGTATGGTCAAAACAACCCGGGACAGCTGACTCTCCGTCCGGAGGCCGCTATCTACGTTGTTTATTTTTAATTGCACATTGTCGATATTTAAACAATTCATATTCATAATGTAATGACCAGTGAAACGTCACGGTAGCCGAATTGTAAACGTGGATTTTAAAATCTTGATTTGAAGCTTTCGTGACTGCAGGAATCCATACTCTTTGGTTCTTTCGGTAAAGTCACGGGCACAACGCAACACAGGCGTCCATCATCACGTGACTTGGGCTAAGCCCAAGTGATGATGGACGCCTGTGTTGCGCCCGAAACGTCGTGATTTCTTTTATTTTATACCAACGTGACTTTACCGAAAGAAACAAAGTGTGGATTTTACAGTTGATCCACGATTATCCGGCTTCCAACATTATTTGGCGATCGCGGGCCGATCCGGAAAAACTGGTCCAAAGACTGCCGTAACGAGTGCGGCTATCGGCATCGCGTGCGTGACAAAAAAAAGTTGGTATGCTTGATTTCAGTGTTAAATATTACATACGGTACATTATGCACTACATACAACCTAACAATACAAAAAATACTGCACTGTATACATCACTCCGTCATGCAGTCTTCGAGATTGGAGTGGTAAGTTACCGTACAGTAAATAGTCACTTTTTACAGGATATTGATTTCTGTCTTAATTGTCTGGTCTTTTTTTTGCAAATTGCACACGGTTAATAAAATTAAAACGCAAAAAAACATACACCAACCTAAAAACCATAACGTCATACAAGAAGAATGTGCAAACATAAGCTATTGTAAATAACGATGATGTGATTATCTGGCGTTTTTTTTTTGTAAATCCGGCACGCCCTCGCCGCCTCGAAAGCCGCCGGATGATCGATGGTCGCCCGGAGCTCTCCAACACGCAACCGCGGTGCTGAAGCAGCAACTGAAGCAGCAACTAAACTGGCACGTTTTGTGTTACGGAACAAACCGAATTGATGTGGCTGCGTCGGGCCTTGGCGGGTTCAACGACAACAATGTCCACGCGATCTAACCCAGCGAAAAAAACCCCACCCCGCTCATCCTCGATTCCTTATTTTGTACGTCTTGGCGGTAGGCACCGCACCGTAAGAACACAACCAGCATGGTGGTCCTCTTGAAAGAGTCCGAACCCACATGTCGCTGTTGCCCCCTCGAGTGAGCCGCAGTCAGACGGAGTCTCTCCCATCAGAAGTTGAACTTCGATTCGGCAGCTGCTTTACCCCCATTCGAACGTAAACGAAGAATAAAAAATCTAACCTATTAAAGTCATGTTTTGTCTGTCTGTCTGCGCAAGCGCGCTTGCGAGAAATTCGGCTCTCGAACGGTGGGGTTTACATTAAAAACAAATTCGCCAGGTTAGCACGCCGTAAGTCCCGCGGTGGGCAAGCGCTATTTCCTTTTCCCGTCCGTCACCTTTAAAATAAAACACGCTTCAAATCACTTTAAACTATTGTCATTGTAGTGCGTCTTTAATGTGGCGCTGCACTCTGATGTTGTAGGAGAAAACACGTATTAAAAAGAAGGCGTTGGAAAGCTGAAATTTACCATAAAATTCACTTGAAAATAACGTCTAACTAAAACTGTAGATGTTCAGACTATTATATTGAAATTCTCTTATAACTATTAAAAAACTAGCTTTACTACCCGGCTTCGCCCGAGACTTGGATTCTTTGATTAATACACGGCCTACGCGGAGGGTGGGGGGGGGGATCCGTGACGTCAGCAGGCACACGGCGTGACGCTACCGCAAGCGGGTGACATCACATGTGACGTCACCTGCCGTGCTAAATATATTCATTATTGCGTCCCCCCCCCAAAAAATATATATATACAAAAGTCTATTTTTATACTTTTTGTATTGTGTACAGTCTGGAAGCTACCCACATGCTACATTTCAAGTTTGTTGCATGTCAGGAAGTATGCTAAACATTTCGAACAGACACATTCACAAATTTCCCTTTTATATATAGATTAAAAGTAATTATAAGCATAAAAATACTTGCAACTTTGCAGTAGAACAAAGCAAATTGGAGAGTAAAATTATAACAATCACATTCCACAGAATGAAAAGCCCTGTAGAATAATTAAAATCTAAATGTTTAATAACAATAATTCAGAAAATTTTCAAAATTTATGCTTCTCCATTCTCCCATGCAGAAGCAAAATGCTCCTTCATGGAATAAATAAAAGGTGACCTTAGCAAAGTTAAATCATAAAATCGTTAATGAAAATTAATCAAAATTAGTGTTGTTATAAAAATTATATTTAATTAAGTAGAACGTATTGTTTATATTTAAAGTTGCGCATGTTGATGGGACGTCAAATTTCTCCAACCCTCCCCCTCGTCACACATCGTCACAAATGTCTGACCCCCCTCCCCCCTAGGTGCGTGACGTCATTTGTGGACGGCCCCTTTAATTCACCGGCTGTGCAGACGTAGTTGGGGCCGCTGGCAACGCCGGAGCGGCCATGCCCAGCCGGTAGCGCTGCTCCATGGGGGAGCCGCTCGCCTCCATCGCCGAGGTGGCGGGGGAGCCTCACGACAGAGACGGCGCAGACGGATTTTGTGAGCCGTGCTCTTGCAGTTGGGTGTGCAGCTCGATCACACTGAGCGGCAGGGGAAGACGAACTGGAGAGGCGGCACAGACGGATTTCGACAGCTCCTTGTGTCAATCTTGCTTTGAAGCTTTCGCGACTGCAGGAATTACATACTCTCTGGTTCTTTCGGTAAAGTCACGTAGGTAGAAAATGAAATAAATCACGACCGAATGACGGACGCTTGTGTTGCGCCCGAAACGTCGTGATTTATTTTATTTTATACTTGCGTGGCCTTACCGAAATAACCAGAGACTATGGCTCTTGTGTAACTTGGTAGCGGACACAGTTCGTGCGGGGGCAGCAGGTAGGATGGTGAGTGGGCGGCGGTTGTTGCCGCTGCCCAAAACACGGAAGCCGCTAAAACAGTAATAAAGAAAATAATAATAACAAAATAAATAAGAATAGAGTTGAAGATGAGAAGGAGGAGAACAGGGGAGGGTGAATGGAGAGGTGAGGAATGTACGAGGGGTGATGAAAAAACCGGAGCACCCGAAGAACAAATGGGTCCCAAGAACCCATTTGCTGTACTTATTTAGTTTGTGATAAATAATCTGTCTCATTAAGCTTTCCCAATTAAACATTCAATTAGGAACTTCACAAACATTGCAAGAGGAGCCCTGCTGAAAAATTCCTTGATGAGACGCATTGTGGCTTTCTGGTATAAGAAGCATCGATGAATGAACCGTGAGAATAAATGAAAACATCCGACTCGTGCTTGTGCTAGAGTGCTAGACAGAGCCAATGGCTCACTTACACTCCCTCACACTTACACTCCCTCACACCTACACTCCCTCACACTTACACTACCTCACACTTACACTCCCTCACACCTACACTCCCTCACGCTTACACTCCCTCACACTTACACTCCCTCAAACTTACACTCCTTCACACCTACACTCCCTCACATTTACACTCCCTCACCTACACGCCCTCACACTTAAACTCCCTCACACCTACACTCCCTCAAACTTACACTTCCTCACACACTCACACCTACACTCCCTCACACCTACACTCCCTCACACCTACACTCCCTCACACTTACACTCCCTCACCTACACGCCCTCACACTTACACTCCCTCACACTTACACTCCCTCACCTACACTCCCTCACACTTACACTCCCTCACACCTACACTCCCTCACACCTACACTCCCTCACATTTACACTCCCTCAAACTTACACTCCCTCACACCTACACTTCCTCACATTTACACTCCCTCACACTTACACTCCCTCACACTTACACTCCCTCACACCTACACTCCCTCACACCTACACTCCTTCACACCTACACTTCCTCACACCTACACTCCGTCACACTTACACTCCCTCACACCTACACTCCCTCGCACCTACACTCCCTCACACTTACACTCACTCACACCTACACTCCCTCACACACTCACACCTACACTCCCTCACACCTACACTCCCTCACACCTACACTCCCTCACACACTCCCTCACACCTACACTCCCTCACACTTACACTCCCTCACATCTACACTCCCTCACACTTACACTCCCTCACACCTACACTTGTGCACACCTACACTCCCTCACACTTACACTACCTCACACTTACACTCTCTCCCACTTACACTACCTCACACCTACACTCCCTAACACTTACACTCCCTCACACCTACACTCCCTCACACTTACACTCCCTCACACACTCACACCTACACGCCCTCACACCTACACTCCCTCACACTTAAACTCCCTCACACCTACACTCCCTCACACTTACACTTCCTCACACACTCACACCTACACTCCCTCACACCTACACTCCCTCACACTTACACTCCCTCACCTACACGCCCTCACACTTACACTCCCTCACACTTACACTCCCTCACCTACACTCCCTCACACTTACACTCCCTCACACTTACACTCCCTCACACCTACACTCCCTCACACCTACACTCCCTCACACACTCCCTCACACCTACACTCCCTCACACTTACACTCCCTCACATCTACACTCCCTCACACTTAAAATCCCTCACACCTACAATTGCGCACACCTACACTCCTTCACACTTACACTCCCTCCCACTTACACTACCTCACACCTACACTCCGTCACACCTACACTCCCTCACACCTACACTCCCTCACACCTACACTCCCTCACACTTACACTCCCTCACACCTACACTCCCTCACACTTACACTCCCTCACACCTCCAATCTCTCACACCTACACTCCCTCACACTTACACTCCCTCACACCTACACTCCCTCACACTTACACTCCCTCACACACACCTACGCTCCCTCACACCTACACTCCCTCACACTTAAACTCCCTCACACCTACACTCCCTCACACTTCCTCACACACACTTACACTCCCTCACACCTACACTCCCTCACACTACACTCACTCACACTTACACTCACTCACACCTACACTCCCTCACACCTACACTCCCTCACACTTACACTCCCTCACACCTACACTCCCTCACACTTACACTCCCTCACACCTACACTCCCTCACACTTACACTCCCTCACACACTCACACCTACACTCCCTCACAACTACACTCCCTCACACCTACACTCCCTCACACCTACACTCCCTCAGACTTACACTCGCTCACCTACACGCCCTCACACTTACACTCCCTCACACCTACACTCCCTCACACCTACACTCCCTCACACTTACACTCCCTCACACCTACACTCCCTCACACCTACACTCCCTTACACCTACACTCCCTCACACTTACACTCCCTGACCTACACGCCCTCACACTTACGCTCCCTCACACTTACACTCCCTCACACACTCACACCTACACTCCCTCACACCTACACTCCCTCAAACTTACACTCCCTCACACCTACACTCCCTCACACCTACACTCCCTCACACTTACACTCCCTCACACCTACACTCCCTCACACTTACACTCCCTCACACCTACACTCCCTCACACCTACACTCTCTCACACTTACACTCCCTCACACCTACACTCCCTCACACTTACACTACCTCACACTTACACTCCCTCACACCTACACTCCCTCACGCTTACACTCCCTCACACTTACACTCCCTCAAACTTACACTCCTTCACACCTACACTCCCTCACACCTACACTCCCTCACATTTACACTCCCTCACCTACACGCCCTCACACTTAAACTCCCTCACACCTACACTCCCTCAAACTTACACTTCCTCACACACTCACACCTACACTCCCTCACACCTACACTCCCTCACACCTACACTCCCTCACACTTACACTCCCTCACCTACACGCCCTCACACTTACACTCCCTCACACTTACACTCCCTCACCTACACTCCCTCACACTTACACTCCCTCACACCTACACTCCCTCACACCTACACTCCCTCACATTTACACTCCCTCAAACTTACACTCCCTCACACCTACACTTCCTCACATTTACACTCCCTCACACTTACACTCCCTCACACTTACACTCCCTCACACCTACACTCCCTCACACCTACACTCCTTCACACCTACACTTCCTCACACCTACACTCCGTCACACTTACACTCCCTCACACCTACACTCCCTCGCACCTACACTCCCTCACACTTACACTCACTCACACCTACACTCCCTCACACACTCACACCTACACTCCCTCACACCTACACTCCCTCACACCTACACTCCCTCACACACTCCCTCACACCTACACTCCCTCACACTTACACTCCCTCCCATCTACACTCCCTCACACTTACACTCCCTCACACCTACACTTGTGCACACCTACACTCCCTCACACTTACACTCCCTCACACTTATACTCCCTCCCACTTACACTACCTCACACTTACACTCTCTCCCACTTACACTACCTCACACCTACACTCCCTAACACTTACACTCCCTCACACCTACACTCCCTCACACTTACACTCCCTCACACACTCACACCTACCACGCCCTCACACCTACACTCCCTCACACTTAAACTCCCTCACACCTACACTCCCTCACACTTACACTTCCTCACACACTCACACCTACACTCCCTCACACCTACACTCCCTCACACTTACACTCCCTCACCTACACGCCCTCACACTTACACTCCCTCACACTTACACTCCCTCACCTACACTCCCTCACACTACACTCCCTCACACTTACACTCCCTCACACCTACACTCCCTCACACCTACACTCCCTCACACACTCCCTCACACCTACACTCCCTCACACTTACACTCCCTCACATCTACACTCCCTCACACTTAAAATCCCTCACACCTACAATTGCGCACACCTACACTCCTTCACACTTACACTCACTCACACTTACACTCCCTCCCACTTACACTACCTCACACCTACACTCCGTCACACCTACACTCCCTCACACCTACACTCCCTCACACTTACACTCCCTCACACCTACACTCCCTCACACTTACACTCCCTCACACCTCCAATCTCTCACACCTACACTCCCTCACACTTACACTCCCTCACACCTACACTCCCTCACACTTACACTCCCTCACACACACCTACGCTCCCTCACACCTACACTCCCTCACACTTAAACTCCCTCACACCTACACTCCCTCACACTTCCTCACACACACTTACACTCCCTCACACCTACACTCCCTCACACTACACTCACTCACACTTACACTCACTCACACCTACACTCCCTCACACCTACACTCCCTCACACTTACACTCCCTCACACCTACACTCCCTCACACTTACACTCCCTCACACCTACACTCCCTCACACTTACACTCCCTCACACACTCACACCTACACTCCCTCACAACTACACTCCCTCACACCTACACTCCCTCACACCTACACTCCCTCAGACTTACACTCGCTCACCTACACGCCCTCACACTTACACTCCCTCACACCTACACTCCCTCACACCTACACTCCCTCACACTTACACTCCCTCACACCTACACTCCCTCACACCTACACTCCCTTACACCTACACTCCCTCACACTTACACTCCCTGACCTACACGCCCTCACACTTACGCTCCCTCACACTTACACTCCCTCACACACTCACACCTACACTCCCTCACACCTACACTCCCTCAAACTTACACTCCCTCACACCTACACTCCCTCACACCTACACTCCCTCACACTTACACTCCCTCACACCTACACTCCCTCACACTTACACTCCCTCACACCTACACTCCCTCACACCTACACTCTCTCACACCTACACTCCCTCCCACTTACACTCCCCTCACACCTACACTCCCTCACACCTACACTCCCTCACATTTACACTCCCTCACACCTACACTCCCTCACACTTACACTCCCTCACATCTACACTCCCTCACACTTACACTCCCTCACACCTACACTTGTGCACACCTACACTCCCTCAGACTTACACTCCCTCACACTTATACTCCCTCCCACTTACACTACCTCACACTTACACTCTCTCCCACTTACACTACCTCACACCTACACTCCCTCACACTTAAACTCCCTCACACCTACACTCCCTCAAACTTACACTTCCTCACACCTACACTCCCTCACACTTAAACTCCCTCACACCTACACTCCCTCAAACTTACACTTCCTCACACACTCACACCTACACTCCCTCACTCCTACACTCCCTCACACCTACACTCACTTACACTCCCTCAAACTTACACTCCCTCACACTTACACTCCCTCACACTTACACTCCCTCCACCTACACTCCCTCACACCTACACTTCCTCACACTTACACTCCCTCACACCTACACTCCCTCACACCTACACTCCCTCACACTTACACTCCCTCACACCTACACTCCCTCACACTTACACTCACTCACACCTACACTCCCTCACACACTCACACCTACACTCCCTCACACCTACACTCCCTCACACCTACACTCCCTCACACCTACACTCCCTCACACACTCCCTCACACCTACACTCCCTCACACTTACACTCCCTCACATCTACACTCCCTCACACTTACACTCCCTCACACCTACACTTGTGCACACCTACACTCCCTCACACTTACACTCCCTCACACTTATACTCCCTCCCACTTACACTACCTCACACTTACACTCTCTCACACTTACACCTCACACCTACACTCCCTCACACTTACACTCCCTCACACCTACACTCCCTCACACTTACACTCCCTCACACACTCACACCTACACTCCCTCACACTTTACACTCCCTCACCTACACGCCCTCACACTTACACTCCCTCACACTTACACTCCCTCACCTACACTCCCTCACACTTACACTCCCTCACACTTACACTCCCTCACACCTACACTCCCTCACACCTACACTCCCTCACACACTCCCTCACACATACACTCCCTCACATCTACACTCCCTCACACTTAAACTCCCTCACACCTACAATTGCGCACACCTACACTCCTTCACACTTACACTCCCTCACACTTACACTCCCTCCCACTTACACTACCTCACACCTACACTCCCTCACACCTACACTCCCTCACACTTACACTCCCTCACACACTACACTCCCTCACACTTACACTCCCTCACACCTCCAATCTCTCACACCTACACTCCCTCACACTTACACTCCCTCACACCTACACTCCCTCACACTTACACTCCCTCACACACACCTACGCTCCCTCACACCTACACTCCCTCACACTTCCTCACACACACTTACACTCCCTCACACCTACACTCCCTCACACTACACTCACTCTTACACTCACTCACACCTACACTCCCTCACACCTACACTCCCTCACACATTTTCACTCCCTCACACCTACACTCCCTCACACTTACACTCCCTCACACCTACACTCCCTCACATTTACACTCCCTCACACACTCACACCTACACTCCCTCACAACTACACTCCCTCACACCTACACTCCCTCACACCTACACTCCCTCAGACTTACACTCCCTCACCTACACGCCCTCACACTTACACTCCCTCACACCTACACTCCCTCACACCTACACTCCCTCACACTTACACTCCCTCACACCTACACTCCCTCACACCTACACTCCCTTACACCTACACTCCCTCACACTTACACTCCCTCACCTACACGCCCTCACACTTACGCTCCCTCACACTTACACTCCCCTCACACACTCACACCTACACTCCCTCACACCTACACTCCCTCAAACTTACACTCCCTCACACCTACACTCCCTCACACCTACACTCCCTCACACTTACACTCCCTCACACCTACACTCCCCTCACACTTACACTCCCTCACACTTACACTCCCTCACACCTACACTCGCTCACACCTACACTCTCTCACACCTACACTCCCTCCCACTTACACTCCCTCACACCTACACTCCCTCACACCTACACTCCCTCACACCTACACCTCCCTCACACACTCCCTCACACCTACACTCCCTCACACTTACACTCCCTCACATCTACACTCTCTCACACTTACACTCCCTCACACCTACACTTGTGCACACCTACACTCCCTCACACTTACACTCCTCACACTTATACTCCCTCCCACTTACACTACCTCACACTTACACTCTCTCCCACTTACCCTACCTCACACCTACACTCCCTCACACTTAAACTCCCTCACACCTACACTCCCTCAAACTTACACTTCCTCACACACTCACACCTACACTCCCTCACACCTACACTCCCTCACACCTACACTCCCTCACACTTACACTCCCTCACCTACACGCCCTCACACTTACACTCCCTCACACTTACACCTCCCTCACCTACACTCCCTCACACTTACACTCCCTCACACCTACACTCCCTCACACCTACACTCCCTCACATTTACACTCCCTCAAACTTCCACTCCCTCACACCTACACTCCCTCACATTTACACTCCCTCACACTTACACTCCCTCACAATTACACTCCCTCACACCTACACTCCCTCACACTTAACACTCCCTCACACCTACACTCCCTCACACTTACACTCCCTCACACCTACACTCCCTCGCACCTACACTCCCTCACACTTACACTCACTCACACCTACACTCCCTCACACACTCACACCCTACACTCCCTCACACCTACACTCCCTCACACCTACACTCCCTCACACCTACACTCCCTCACACACTCCCTCACACCTACACTCCCTCACACTTACACTCCCTCACACTTACACTCCCTCACACCTACACTTGTGCACACCTACACTCCCTCACACTTACACTCCCTCACACTTATACTCCCTCCCACGTACACTACCTCACACTTACACTCTCTCCCACTTACACTACCTCACACCTACACTCCCTCACACCTACACTCCCTCACACTTACACTCCCTCACACACTCACACCTACACGCCCTCACACCTACACTCCCTCACACTTAAACTCCCTCACACCTACACTCCCTCACACTTACACTTCCTCACACACTCACACCTACACTCCCTCACACCTACACTCCCTCACACCTACACTCCCTCACACTTACACTCCCTCACCTACACGCCCTCACACTTACACTCCCTCACACTTACACTCCCTCACCTACACTCCCTCACACCCTACACTCCCTCACACCTACACTCCCTCACACCTACACTCCCTCACACTTACACTCCCTCAAACTTACACCCCTCACACCTACACTCCCTCACACTTACACTCCCTCACACTTACACTCCCTCACACTTACACTCCCTCACACTTACACTCCCTCACACCTACAACTCCCTCACACCTACACTTCCTCACACTTACACTCCCTCACACCTACACTCCCTCACACCTACACTCCCTCACACTTACACTCCCTCACACCTACACTCCCTCACACTTACACTCCCTCACACCTACACTCCCTCGCACGTACACTCCCTCACACTTACACTCACTCACACCTACACTCCCTCACACACTCACACCTACACTCCCTCACACCTACACTCCCTCACACCTACACTCGCTCACACCTACACTCCCTCACACTTACACTCCCTCACACCTACACTCCCTCACACTTACACTCCCTCACACTTACACTCCCTCACACCTACAGTAATTGTCTAACTGCCCGTCCAGACGACCGGTGCTCCCTGACCAGACCACAGTGTCCACCACCACCACCGCTGCTGCTGCATCTCGCAGTCCCCTCCTCCCTACCTGACTTCCAGCTCGTCGCTTCGCCTCCTCCTCCTCCTCGCTGGCTCCCTTCTTCTCGACCAGGAGAAGGGGGTTGTCAGTAGAGGCGTGGGGGGGGGCTCGCCATCCCCATCGGGCAATGGTCGTCTCTCTCATTGAGTAATGCACATTGAAGGTTTGTGCCACGATCGGTTAAAACAAAAAAAAACATGGCCCTTGATGGATGCATCTGCAATCGTTTTGGCTATTTGATCTGACAGGACATAAGTTACGGGCCACCTCGTCAAGTGATTTCATTGCTACTTGGATGTACTTACTGTATCCCCATCGCGGATGTTGGCAACGGACCCAGAATGTCCAAAGCTACCAGCATCACAAACTTCATGAACTCGTGCGACCACCGTAACGGATCAACTGCGCCCGCTCGTGCTGTGTTGGTGGCTCGCGCTGAGCGTGACCGCCGTACACGGCCACCCCCACTGCTCGACATCGATCTCCATCCTTCGCGAGTGGAATCGTGGCGCGATGGCTTAGAAATAACTCGGCTTTGGGAGAGTGGGTGGAGGTCGCTTCAGCCGGGTTACACGGAGCATGGTGTACCACGTGTCGGCACGAATAAACTAATACACGTGTTCTGAGAAAAGGTTGTTCGGGGTAAGATAATGTAAATATAAATGCGTCGTTAACCCACCAGCACTCGACACAGCCAATTACTGAGGTTTGTCAACCTTCCACAAAACGTGCCAATTCGTTATTACGACATCACTAACCGGTTGTGTGTTGGAGAGTAAACACACAACATTGACAATTTGAGTACGATGTTTCGCTGGTGATTATAACCAGCTTCATCAGGTGATTTGCCATAATTATGGGTGTGTCGGGTAGTGGTGGGTTAACGATATATTTATAGGATCTAAGTCAAAAAATATTTATGATGAATAATATTAGTCGCGAAACCGACGAATATAATTAAAAGTGGGGATAATAATGTATGATTCATGTAAGGATTATTAAAATAAAACTTCAAAATATGAACCCAATGTAGGAGGACCCTCTCAGTGTGGCTCTCCTGGATAGATAAATAAGTAAATTATTATCGTGCATTGACGAGGAGGGGCCTAGAGAGGAGAGTGATGCTTCAACCGTATACTTGTGTCGACTTAGGGAAATTAAAGCGGAGAATCAAACAAGACCGGCAGCAGGCAACACCATGTAATGACGCAGATGTGGCCACAAGCCCACGAGTAACGTTTATATCAGGGGTGTTAGGGTCAGGTGTCTGGGTGGGTAGTGGTGTGGTTGTGGTTAAGTTACCAACGAGTAAGTTTATATGACGGTGGTGAGGGGTCGGAGTTCGCTGTGGTTACCTGTCACCCTCTCGTGGACATATTCAGTACTCTCTTATATACTCACCGTTTAGTGGTCATCGTTCGGGTTTAGGGTCAAGAGTTACAGTCATTAGGGTTAAGGGTTTAGAGGTGAAGGTTAGAGATGAGTGGTTTGGCTATAAGTCGCCCTCTGGGGGACATCTTTGGAGTCCCTGTGCAGTACTGCACGGTACACGGTCACGTGACGCCCACTTCAGGACAAATACAAAGCTACAACAGATACATTAATAAAATAACGATGTACCGAAGCAGACACGAGCCGCTACATATTTGTATCTGCACATAAACGATGCAAGTGCTTTACGCATCCCATCAGCCACACAACCTTCTAAGAGTGCATTCTATCAGCAGCATTGGTTGAACAACAAGCAATACTCTGGACAGGTTTCGACCCTCAATGTCTCATCGCTTGTATCAATGCTTGTAAACTGCCAGATGTTACAAGCAAGGCCCCACTCTGTCAGATATGGGTCCGAGTTGAGTGCAAAACTCCATGCAGCAGTGCCATGGCTCAACACCTGACCCTGTTGATGTTACAATGCAGTACACCTGCACATGATGCCTTCTTGTTCACAAATCTGTTCCAACAGATTATTTGAACGTGCTGCGTTGACAGTGGAGAGGAAGGACAACTAACGACAAACACGACTCAACACAATCGTCAATGACACCGTCTTCAATGGAATGTAAACATTAGGCGTCTGTTTCTAAGCAATGGCCGTTGTTGTCCAGACCAGTGGCTGGTCCCTTTGACAGCGGGGACCACAATCCCCGTGCACGGGGACCACAATCCCCATGCACGAGGACCACAATCTCCATGCACGAGGACCATAATCCCCGTGCACGCTTCCGTAGCAGCTCCTCGCTCTTCGTGCTCAGTCCCCCCCCCTCCCACCCCCTGTTCCGTAGGGCAACCCATGATCTTTGAAATAGCCGAGCAACGTTTGGGAACAACACTTTACCACACTTGTCCTACTCTAAATCACTTTTGGACCTCCAATCCCTTCAAGTGTACGTGCTCTTCTTTGCACACTTTAAGTTATTTACTTACATATTGTGTTCATCTCGCCTCGTGTTCTGTGTGCTGATTGCGCGTGATGTTGATGCATGACATTGCCATTCGGAACTCAACCTTGTACACTGGAACCTGCACACTGGAACCTGCACACTGGAACCTGTACACTGGAACCTGCACACTGGAACCTACACTCCCTTACACCTACACTCCCTCACACTTACACTCCCTCACACCTACACTCCCTCACACTTACACTCCCTCACACCTACACTCCCTCACACTTACACTCCCTCAAACTTACACTCCCTCACACCTACACTCCCTCACACTTACACTTCCTCACACCTACACTCACTCACACTTACACTCTCTCACACCTACACGCTCTCACACTTACACTCCCTCACACCTACACTCCCTCACACTTACACTTCCTCACACCTACACTCACTCACACTTACACTCCCTCACACTTACACTCACTCATACTCACAATCCCTCACACCTACACTCCCTCACACATACACTCCTTCACACCTACACTCCCTCACACTTACACTCCTGACCTACACGCCCTCACACTTACACTCCCTCACACCTACACTCCCTCACACTTACACTCCCTCACACTTACACTCCCTCACACCTACACTCCCTCACACCTACACTCCTTCACACCTACACTCCCTCACACCTACACTCCCTCACACTTACACTCCCTCACACTTACACTCCCTCACACCTACACTCCCTCACACTTACACTCCCTCACACCTACACTCACTCACACACCCTCACACTTACAATCCCTCACACTTACACTCCCTCACACCTGCACTCCCTCACACTTACACTTCCTCACACCTATACTTCCTCACACTTACACTCCCTCACACTTACACTCCCTCACACCTGCACTCCCTCACACCTACACTCCCGCACACCTACACTCCCTCAAACCTACACTCCCTCACACTTACACTCCCTCACACACTCACACCTACACTCCCTCACACCTACACTCCCTCAAACTTACACTCCCTCACACCTACACTCCCTCACACCTACACTCCCTCACACTTACACTCCCTCAAACTTACACTCCCTCACACCTACACTCCCTCACACTCACACTCCCTCACCTACACGCCCTCACACTTACGCTCTCTCACACCTACACTCCCTCAAACTTACACTCCCTCACACCTACACTCCCTCACACCTACACTCCCTCACACTTACACTCCCTCACATACATGCCCTCACACTTACACTCCCTCACACCTACACTCCCTCACACTTACACTCCCTCACACTTACACTCCCTCACACCTACAATCCCTAACACTTACACTCCCTCACACCTACACTCCCTCACACCTACACTCCCTCACACCTACACTTCCTCGCACTTACACTCTCTCACATTTACACTCCCTCACACCTACACTCCCTCACACTTACACTCCCTCACCTTTACACTCCCTCACACCTACACTCCCTCACCCTTACACTCCCTCACACCTACAGTAATTGTCTAACTGCCCGTCCAGACGACCGGTGCTCCCTGACCAGACCACAGTGTCCACCACCACCACCGCTGCTGCTGCATCTCGCAGTCCCCTCCTCCCTACCTGACTTCCAGCTCGTCGCTTCGCCTCCTCCTCCTCGCTGGCTCCCTTCTTCTCGACCAGGAGAAGGGGGTTGTCAGCAGAGGCGTGGGGGGGCTCGCCATCCCCATCGGGCAATGGTCGTCTCTCTCATTAAGTAATGCACATTTAAGGTTTGTGCCACGATCGGTTAGAAGCTGCTGCGGCATTTACATAAAAAAAACATAGCGCTTGATGGATGCATCTGCATTCGTTTTGGCTATTTGATCTGACAGGAGGCAAGTTATGGGCCACCTCGTCAAGTGATTCCACTGTTACTTGGATGTACTTACTGTATCCCCATCGCGGATGTTGGCAACGGACCCAGAATGTCCAAAGCTACCAGCATCACAAACTTCATGAACTCGTGCGACCACCGTAACGGATCGCAACTGCGCCCGCTCGTGCTGTGTTGGTGGCTCGCGCTGAGCGTGACCGCCGTACACGGCCACCCCCACTGCTCGACATCGATCTCCATCCTTCGCGAGTGGAATCGTGGCGCGATGGCTTAGAAATAACTCGGCTTTGGGAGAGTGGGTGGAGGTCGCTTCAGCCGGGTTACACGGAGCATGGTGTACCACGTGTCGGCACGAATAAACTAATACACGTGTTCTGAGAAAAGGTTGTTCGGGGTAAGATAATGTAAATATAAATGCGTCGTTAACCCACCAGCACTCGACACAGCCAATTACTGAGGTTTGTCAACCTTCCACAAAACGTGCCAATTCGTTATTACGACATCACTAACCGGTTGTGTGTTGGAGAGTAAACACACAACATTGACAATTTGAGTACGATGTTTCGCTGGTGATTATAACCAGCTTCATCAGGTGATTTGCCATAATTATGGGTGTGTCGGGTAGTGGTGGGTTAACGATATATTTATAGGATCTAAGTCAAAAAATATTTATGATGAATAATATTAGTCGCGAAACCGACGAATATAATTAAAAGTGGGGATAATAATGTATGATTCATGTAAGGATTATTAAAATAAAACTTCAAAATATGAACCCAATGTAGGAGGACCCTCTCAGTGTGGCTCTCCTGGATAGATAAATAAGTAAATTATTATCGTGCATTGACGAGGAGGGGCCTAGAGAGGAGAGTGATGCTTCAACCGTATACTTGTGTCGACTTAGGGAAATTAAAGCGGAGAATCAAACAAGACCGGCAGCAGGCAACACCATGTAATGACGCAGATGTGGCCACAAGCCCACGAGTAACGTTTATATCAGGGGTGTTAGGGTCAGGTGTCTGGGTGGGTAGTGGTGTGGTTGTGGTTGAGTTACCAACGAGTAAGTTTATATGACGGTGGTGAGGGGTCGGAGTTCGCTGTGGTTACCTGTCACCCTCTCGTGGACATATTCAGTACTCTCTTATATACTCACCGTTTAGTGGTCATCGTTCGGGTTTAGGGTCAAGAGTTACAGTCATTAGGGTTAAGTGTTTAGAGGTGAAGGTTAGAGATGAGTGGTTTGGCTATAAGTCGCCCTCTGGGGGACATCTTTGGAGTCCCTGTGCAGTACTGCACGGTACACGGTCACGTGACGCCCACTTCAGGACAAATACAAAGCTACAACAGATACATTAATAAAATAACGATGTACCGAAGCAGACACGAGCCGCTACATATTTGTATCTGCACATAAACGATGCAAGTGCTTTACGCATCCCATCAGCCACACAACCTTCTAAGAGTGCATTCTATCAGCAGCATTGGTTGAACAACAAGCAATACTCTGGACAGGTTTCGACCCTCAATGTCTCATCGCTTGTATCAATGCTTGTAAACTGCCAGATGTTACAAGCAAGGCCCCACTCTGTCAGATATGGGTCCGAGTTGAGTGCAAAACTCCATGCAGCAGTGCCATGGCTCAACACCTGACCCTGTTGATGTTACAATGCAGTACACCTGCACATGATGCCTTCTTGTTCACAAATCTGTTCCAACAGATTATTTGAACGTGCTGCGTTGACAGTGGAGAGGAAGGACAACTAACGACAAACACGACTCAACACAATCGTCAATGACACCGTCTTCAATGGAATGTAAACATTAGGCGTCTGTTTCTAAGCAATGGCCGTTGTTGTCCAGACCAGTGGCTGGTCCCTTTGACAGCGGGGACCACAATCCCCGTGCACGGGGACCACAATCCCCATGCACGAGGACCACAATCTCCATGCACGAGGACCATAATCCCCGTGCACGCTTCCGTAGCAGCTCCTCGCTCTTCGTGCTCAGTCCCCCCCCCTCCCACCCCCTGTTCCGTAGGGCAACCCATGATCTTTGAAATAGCCGAGCAACGTTTGGGAACAACACTTTACCACACTTGTCCTACTCTAAATCACTTTTGGACCTCCAATCCCTTCAAGTGTACGTGCTCTTCTTTGCACACTTTAAGTTATTTACTTACATATTGTGTTCATCTCGCCTCGTGTTCTGTGTGCTGATTGCGCGTGATGTTGATGCATGACATTGCCATTCGGAACTCAACCTTGTACACTGGAACCTGCACACTGGAACCTGCACACTGGAACCTGTACACTGGAACCTGCACACTGGAACCTACACTCCCTTACACCTACACTCCCTCACACTTACACTCCCTCACACCTACACTCCCTCACACTTACACTCCCTCACACCTACACTCCCTCACACTTACACTCCCTCAAACTTACACTCCCTCACACCTACACTCCCTCACACTTACACTTCCTCACACCTACACTCACTCACACTTACACTCTCTCACACCTACACGCTCTCACACTTACACTCCCTCACACCTACACTCCCTCACACTTACACTTCCTCACACCTACACTCACTCACACTTACACTCCCTCACACTTACACTCACTCATACTCACAATCCCTCACACCTACACTCCCTCACACATACACTCCTTCACACCTACACTCCCTCACACTTACACTCCTGACCTACACGCCCTCACACTTACACTCCCTCACACCTACACTCCCTCACACTTACACTCCCTCACACTTACACTCCCTCACACCTACACTCCCTCACACCTACACTCCTTCACACCTACACTCCCTCACACCTACACTCCCTCACACTTACACTCCCTCACACTTACACTCCCTCACACCTACACTCCCTCACACTTACACTCCCTCACACCTACACTCACTCACACACCCTCACACTTACAATCCCTCACACTTACACTCCCTCACACCTGCACTCCCTCACACTTACACTTCCTCACACCTATACTTCCTCACACTTACACTCCCTCACACTTACACTCCCTCACACCTGCACTCCCTCACACCTACACTCCCGCACACCTACACTCCCTCAAACCTACACTCCCTCACACTTACACTCCCTCACACACTCACACCTACACTCCCTCACACCTACACTCCCTCAAACTTACACTCCCTCACACCTACACTCCCTCACACCTACACTCCCTCACACTTACACTCCCTCAAACTTACACTCCCTCACACCTACACTCCCTCACACTCACACTCCCTCACCTACACGCCCTCACACTTACGCTCTCTCACACCTACACTCCCTCAAACTTACACTCCCTCACACCTACACTCCCTCACACCTACACTCCCTCACACTTACACTCCCTCACATACATGCCCTCACACTTACACTCCCTCACACCTACACTCCCTCACACTTACACTCCCTCACACTTACACTCCCTCACACCTACAATCCCTAACACTTACACTCCCTCACACCTACACTCCCTCACACCTACACTCCCTCACACCTACACTTCCTCGCACTTACACTCTCTCACATTTACACTCCCTCACACCTACACTCCCTCACACTTACACTCCCTCACCTTTACACTCCCTCACACCTACACTCCCTCACACTTACACTTCCTCACACCTACACTCACTCACACATACACTCCCTCACACCTACACTCCCTCACACCTACACTCCCTCACACTTACACTCACTCACACTCCCTCACACCTACACTCCCTCACACCTACACTCCTTCACACCTACACTCCCTCACACTTACACTCCCTGATCTACACGCCCTCACACATACACTCCCTCACACCTACACTCCCTCACACTTACACTCCCTCACACTTACACTCCCTCACACCTAAACTCCCTCACACTTACACTCCCTCACAACTACACTCCCTCACACTTACACTCACACTCACACGCCCTCACACTTACACTCCCTCACACCTACACTCCCTCACACTTACACTCCCTCACACTTACACTCCCTCACACCTACACTCCCTCACACTTACACTCCCTCACACTTACACTTCCTCACACCTACACTCCCTCACACCTGCGCTCCCTCACACTTACACTTCCTCACACCTACACTCACTCACACTTACACTCCCTCACACCTACACTCCCTCACACCTACACTCCCTCACACTTACACTCACTCACACTCACATTCCCTCACACCTACACTCCCTCACAC
Organism: Petromyzon marinus; assembly: GCF_048934315.1. NCBI lineage: Eukaryota > Metazoa > Chordata > Hyperoartia > Petromyzontiformes > Petromyzontidae > Petromyzon > Petromyzon marinus. Next base: position 131,834 of record NW_027423695.1, on the reverse strand, counting down.
CTACACTCCCTCACACTTACACTTCCTCACAGACTCACACCTACACTCCCTCACACCTACACTCCCTCACACTTACACTCCCTCACCTACACGCCCTCACACTTACACTCCCTCACACCTACACTCCCTCACACTTACACTCCCTCACACCTACACTCCCTCACACTTACACTTCCTCACACCTACACTCACTCACACTTACACTCCCTCACACTTACACTCACTAATACTCACACTCCCTCACACCTACACTCCCTCACACATACACTCCTTCACACCTACACTCCCTCACACTTACACTCCCTCACACCTACACTCCCTCACACCTACACTCCTTCACACCTACACTCCCTCACACCTACACTCCCTCACACTTACACTCCCTCACACTTACACTCCCTCACACCTACACTCCCTCACACTTACACTCCCTCACCTACACTCACTCACACGCCCTCACTTACACTCCCTCACACTTACACTCAATCACACCTGCACTCCCTCACACCTACACTCCCTCACACCTACACTCCCTCACACCTACAATCCCTCACACTTACACTCCCTCACACACTCACACCTACACTCCCTCACACCTACACTCCCTCAAACTTACACTCCCTCACACCTACACTCCCTCACACCTACACTCCCTCACACCTACACTCCCTCAAACTTACACTCCCTCACACCTACACTCCCTCACACCTACACTCCCTCACACTTACACTCCCTCACACCTGCACTCCCTCACACCTACACTCCCTCACACCTACACTCCCTCACACCTACAATCCCTCACACTTACACTCCCTCACACACTCACACCTACACTCCCTCACACCTACACTCCCTCAAACTTACACTCCCTCACACCTACACTCCCTCACACCTACACTCCCTCACACCTACACTCCCTCACACCTACACTCCCTCACACTTACACTCCCTCACCTACACGCCCTCACACTTACACTCCCTCACACCTACACTCCCTCACACTTACACTCCCTCACACTTACACTCCCTCACACCTACACTCCCTCACACCTACACTCCCTCACACCTACACTCCCTCACACTTACACTCACTCACACTCCCTCACACCTACACTCCCTCACACTTACACTCCCTTACACCTACACTCACTCACACTTACACTCCCTCACACACTCACACCTACACTCCCTCACACCTACACTCCCTCACAACTACACTCCCTCACACTTAAACTGCCTCACACCTACACTCCCTCACACCTACACTCCCTCACACCTACACTCACTCACACCTACAGTCCCTCACACCTACACTCCCTCACACCTACACTCCCTCACACCTACACTCACTCACACCTACACTCCCTCACACCTACACTCCCTCACACCTACACTCCCTCACACTTACACTCCCTCACACCTACACTCCCTCACCCTTACACTCCCTCACCCTTACACTCCCTCACACCTACAGTAATTGTCTAACTGCCCGTCCAGACGACCGGTGCTCCCTGACCAGACCACAGTGTCCACCACCACCACCGCTGCTGCTGCATCTCGCAGTCCCCTCCTCCCTACCTGACTTCCAGCTCGTCGCTTCGCCTCCTCCTCCTCGCTGGCTCCCTTCTTCTCGACCAGGAGAAGGGGGTTGTCAGCAGAGGCGTGGGGGGGCTCGCCATCCCCATCGGGCAATGGTCGTCTCTCTCATTAAGTAATGCACATTTAAGGTTTGTGCCACGATCGGTTAGAAGCTGCTGCGGCATTTACATAAAAAAAACATAGCGCTTGATGGATGCATCTGCATTCGTTTTGGCTATTTGATCTGACAGGAGGCAAGTTATGGGCCACCTCGTCAAGTGATTCCACTGTTACTTGGATGTACTTACTGTATCCCCATCGCGGATGTTGGCAACGGACCCAGAATGTCCAAAGCTACCAGCATCACAAACTTCATGAACTCGTGCGACCACCGTAACGGATCGCAACTGCGCCCGCTCGTGCTGTGTTGGTGGCTCGCGCTGAGCGTGACCGCCGTACACGGCCACCCCCACTGCTCGACATCGATCTCCATCCTTCGCGAGTGGAATCGTGGCGCGATGGCTTAGAAATAACTCGGCTTTGGGAGAGTGGGTGGAGGTCGCTTCAGCCGGGTTACACGGAGCATGGTGTACCACGTGTCGGCACGAATAAACTAATACACGTGTTCTGAGAAAAGGTTGTTCGGGGTAAGATAATGTAAATATAAATGCGTCGTTAACCCACCAGCACTCGACACAGCCAATTACTGAGGTTTGTCAACCTTCCACAAAACGTGCCAATTCGTTATTACGACATCACTAACCGGTTGTGTGTTGGAGAGTAAACACACAACATTGACAATTTGAGTACGATGTTTCGCTGGTGATTATAACCAGCTTCATCAGGTGATTTGCCATAATTATGGGTGTGTCGGGTAGTGGTGGGTTAACGATATATTTATAGGATCTAAGTCAAAAAATATTTATGATGAATAATATTAGTCGCGAAACCGACGAATATAATTAAAAGTGGGGATAATAATGTATGATTCATGTAAGGATTATTAAAATAAAACTTCAAAATATGAACCCAATGTAGGAGGACCCTCTCAGTGTGGCTCTCCTGGATAGATAAATAAGTAAATTATTATCGTGCATTGACGAGGAGGGGCCTAGAGAGGAGAGTGATGCTTCAACCGTATACTTGTGTCGACTTAGGGAAATTAAAGCGGAGAATCAAACAAGACCGGCAGCAGGCAACACCATGTAATGACGCAGATGTGGCCACAAGCCCACGAGTAACGTTTATATCAGGGGTGTTAGGGTCAGGTGTCTGGGTGGGTAGTGGTGTGGTTGTGGTTGAGTTACCAACGAGTAAGTTTATATGACGGTGGTGAGGGGTCGGAGTTCGCTGTGGTTACCTGTCACCCTCTCGTGGACATATTCAGTACTCTCTTATATACTCACCGTTTAGTGGTCATCGTTCGGGTTTAGGGTCAAGAGTTACAGTCATTAGGGTTAAGTGTTTAGAGGTGAAGGTTAGAGATGAGTGGTTTGGCTATAAGTCGCCCTCTGGGGGACATCTTTGGAGTCCCTGTGCAGTACTGCACGGTACACGGTCACGTGACGCCCACTTCAGGACAAATACAAAGCTACAACAGATACATTAATAAAATAACGATGTACCGAAGCAGACACGAGCCGCTACATATTTGTATCTGCACATAAACGATGCAAGTGCTTTACGCATCCCATCAGCCACACAACCTTCTAAGAGTGCATTCTATCAGCAGCATTGGTTGAACAACAAGCAATACTCTGGACAGGTTTCGACCCTCAATGTCTCATCGCTTGTATCAATGCTTGTAAACTGCCAGATGTTACAAGCAAGGCCCCACTCTGTCAGATATGGGTCCGAGTTGAGTGCAAAACTCCATGCAGCAGTGCCATGGCTCAACACCTGACCCTGTTGATGTTACAATGCAGTACACCTGCACATGATGCCTTCTTGTTCACAAATCTGTTCCAACAGATTATTTGAACGTGCTGCGTTGACAGTGGAGAGGAAGGACAACTAACGACAAACACGACTCAACACAATCGTCAATGACACCGTCTTCAATGGAATGTAAACATTAGGCGTCTGTTTCTAAGCAATGGCCGTTGTTGTCCAGACCAGTGGCTGGTCCCTTTGACAGCGGGGACCACAATCCCCGTGCACGGGGACCACAATCCCCATGCACGAGGACCACAATCTCCATGCACGAGGACCATAATCCCCGTGCACGCTTCCGTAGCAGCTCCTCGCTCTTCGTGCTCAGTCCCCCCCCCCCCCCCCTCCCACCCCCTGTTCCGTAGGGCAACCCATGATCTTTGAAATAGCCGAGCAACGTTTGGGAACAACACTTTACCACACTTGTCCTACTCTAAATCACTTTTGGACCTCCAATCCCTTCAAGTGTACGTGCTCTTCTTTGCACACTTTAAGTTATTTACTTACATATTGTGTTCATCTCGCCTCGTGTTCTGTGTGCTGATTGCGCGTGATGTTGATGCATGACATTGCCATTCGGAACTCAACCTTGTACACTGGAACCTGCACACTGGAACCTGCACACTGGAACCTGTACACTGGAACCTGCACACTGGAACCTACACTCCCTCACACCTACACTCCCTCACACTTACACTCCCTCACACCTACACTCCCTCACACTTACACTCCCTCACACCTACACTCCCTCACACTTACACTCCCTCACACCTACACTCCCTCACACTTACACTCCCTCAAACTTACACTCCCTCACACCTACACTCCCTCACACTTACACTTCCTCACACCTACACTCACTCACACTTACACTCCCTCACACCTACACGCTCTCACACTTACACTCCCTCACACCTACACTCCCTCACACTTACACTTCCTCACACCTACACTCACTCACACTTACACTCCCTCACACTTACACTCACTCATACTCACAATCCCTCACACCTACACTCCCTCACACATACACTCCTTCACACCTACACTCCCTCACACTTACACTCCTGACCTACACGCCCTCACACTTACACTCCCTCACACCTACACTCCCTCACACTTACACTCCCTCACACTTACACTCCCTCACACCTACATTCCCTCACACCTACACTCCTTCACACCTACACTCCCTCACACCTACACTCCCTCACACTTACACTCCCTCACACTTACACTCCCTCACACCTACACTCCCTCACACTTACACTCCCTCACACCTACACTCACTCACACACCCTCACACTTACACTCCCTCACACTTACACTCCCTCACACCTGCACTCCCTCACACTTACACTTCCTCACACCTATACTTCCTCACACTTACACTCCCTCACACTTACACTCCCTCACACCTGCACTCCCTCACACCTACACTCCCGCACACCTACACTCCCTCACACCTACACTCCCTCACACTTACACTCCCTCACACACTCACACCTACACTCCCTCACACCTACACTTCCTCAAACTTACACTCCCTCACACCTACACTCCCTCACACCTACACTCCCTCACACTTACACTCCCTCAAACTTACACTCCCTCACACCTACACTCCCTCACACTCACACTCCCTCACCTACACGCCCTCACCCTTACGCTCTCTCACACCTACACTCCCTCAAACTTACACTCCCTCACACCTACACTCCCTCACACTTACACTCCCTCACATACATGCCCTCACACTTACACTCCCTCACACCTACACTCCCTCACACTTACACTCCCTCACACTTACACTCCCTCACACCTACAATCCCTAACACTTGCACTCCCTCACACCTACACTCCCTCACACCTACACTCCCTCACACCTACACTTCCTCGCACTTACACTCTCTCACATTTACACTCCCTCACACCTACACTCCCTCACACTTACACTCCCTCACACTTACACTCCCTCACACCTACACTCCCTCACACTTACACTTCCTCACACCTACACTCACTCACACATACACTCCCTCACACCTACACTCCCTCACACCTACACTCCCTCACACTTACACTCACTCACACTCCCTCACACCTACACTCCCTCACACCTACACTCCTTCACACCTACACTCCCTCACACTTACACTCCCTGACCTACACGCCCTCACACATACACTCCCTCACACCTACACTCCCTCACACTTACACTCCCTCACACTTACACTCCCTCACACCTAAACTCCCTCACACTTACACTCCCTCACAACTACACTCCCTCACACTTACACTCACACGCCCTCACACTTACACTCCCTCACACCTACACTCCCTCACACTTACACTCCCTCACACTTACACTCCCTCACACCTACACTCCCTCACACTTACACTCCCTCACACTTACACTTCCTCACACCTACACTCCCTCACACCTGCGCTCCCTCACACTTACACTTCCTCACACCTACACTCACTCACACTTACACTCCCTCACACCTACACTCCCTCACACCTACACTCCCTCACACTTACACTCACTCACACTCACATTCCCTCACACCTACACTCCCTCACACCTACACTCCCTCACACTTACACTTCCTCACAGACTCACACCTACACTCCCTCACACCTACACTCCCTCACACTTACACTCCCTCACCTACACGCCCTCACACTTACACTCCCTCACACCTACACTCCCTCACACTTACACTCCCTCACACCTACACTCCCTCACACTTACACTTCCTCACACCTACACTCACTCACACTTACACTCCCTCACACTTACACTCACTAATACTCACACTCCCTCACACCTACACTCCCTCACACATACACTCCTTCACACCTACACTCCCTCACACTTACACTCCCTCACACCTACACTCCCTCACACCTACACTCCTTCACACCTACACTCCCTCACACCTACACTCCCTCACACTTACACTCCCTCACACTTACACTCCCTCACACCTACACTCCCTCACACTTACACTCCCTCACACCTACACTCACTCACACGCCCTCACTTACACTCCCTCACACTTACACTCCCTCACACCTGCACTCCCTCACACCTACACTCCCTCACACCTACACTCCCTCACACCTACAATCCCTCACACTTACACTCCCTCACACACTCACACCTACACTCCCTCACACCTACACTCCCTCAAACTTACACTCCCTCACACCTACACTCCCTCACACCTACACTCCCTGACACCTACACTCCCTCACACTTACACTCCCTCACACCTGCACTCCCTCACACCTACACTCCCTCACACCTACACTCCCTCACACCTACAATCCCTCACACTTACACTCCCTCACACACTCACACCTACACTCCCTCACACCTACACTCCCTCAAACTTACACTCCCTCACACCTACACTCCCTCACACCTACACTCCCTCACACCTACACTCCCTCACACTTACACTCCCTCACCTACACGCCCTCACACTTACACTCCCTCACACCTACACTCCCTCACACTTACACTCCCTCACACTTACACTCCCTCACACCTACACTCCCTCACACCTACACTCCCTCACACCTACACTCCCTCACACTTACACTCACTCACACTCCCTCACACCTACACTCCCTCACACTTACACTCCCTTACACCTACACTCACTCACACTTACACTCCCTCACACACTCACACCTACACTCCCTCACACCTACACTCCCTCACAACTACACTCCCTCACACTTAAACTGCCTCACACCTACACTCCCTCACACCTACACTCCCTCACACCTACACTCACTCACACCTACACTCCCTCACACCTACAGTCCCTCACACCTACACTCCCTCACATCTACACTCCCTCACACCTACACTCACTCACACTTACACTCACTCACACCTACACTCTCTCACACCTACACTCCCTCACACCTACACTCCCTCACACTTACACTCCCTCACACTTACACTCCCTCACACTTACACTCCCTCACACCTACAGTAATTGTCTAACTGCCTGTCCAGACGACCCGTGCTCCCTGACCAGACCACAGTGTCCACCACCACCACCACCGCTGCTGCTGCATCTCGCAGTCCCCTCCTCCCTACCTGACTTCCAGCTCGTCGCTTCGCCTCCTCCTCCTCCTCGCTGGCTCCCTTCTTCTCGACCAGGAGAAGGGGGTTGTCAGCAGAGGCGTGGGGGGGCTCGCCATCCCCATCGGGCAATGGTCGTCTCTCTCATTAAGTAATGCACATTGAAGGTTTGTGCCACGATCGGTTAGAAGCTGCTGCGGCAGTTACATTAAAAAAAAAACATAGCCCTTGATGGATGCATCTGCATTCGTTTTGGCTATTTGATCTGACAGGAGGCAAGTTATGGGCCACCTCGTCAAGTGATTCTATTGCTACTTGGATATACTTACTGTATCCCCATCGCGGATGTTGGCAACGGACCCAGAATGTCCAAAGCTACCAGCATCACAAACTTCATGAACTCGTGCGACCACCGTAACGGATCGCAACTGCGCCCGCTCGTGCTGTGTTGGTGGCTCGCGCTGAGCGTGACCGCCGTACACGGCCACCCCCACTGCTCGACATCGATCTCCATCCTTCGCGAGTGGAATCGTGGCGCGATGGCTTAGAAATAACTCGGCTTTGGGAGAGTGGGTGGAGGTCGCTTCAGCCGGGTTACACGGAGCATGGTGTACCACGTGTCGGCACGAATAAACTAATACACGTGTTCTGAGAAAAGGTTGTTCAGGGTAAGATAATGTAAATATAAATGCGTCGTTAACCCACCAGCACTCGACACAGCCAATTACTGAGGTTTGTCAACCTTCCACAAAACGTGCCAATTCGTTATTACGACATCACTAACCGGTTGTGTGTTGGAGAGTAAACACACAACATTGACAATTTGAGTACGATGTTTCGCTGGTGATTATAACCAGCTTCATCAGGTGATTTGCCATAATTATGGGTGTGTCGGGTAGTGGTGGGTTAACGATATATTTATAGGATCTAAGTCAAAAAATATTTATGATGAATAATATTAGTCGCGAAACCGACGAATATAATTAAAAGTGGGGATAATAATGTATGATTCATGTAAGGATTATTAAAATAAAACTTCAAAATATGAACCCAATGTAGGAGGACCCTCTCAGTGTGGCTCTCCTGGATAGATAAATAAGTAAATTATTATCGTGCATTGACGAGGAGGGGCCTAGAGAGGAGAGTGATGCTTCAACCGTATACTTGTGTCGACTTAGGGAAATTAAAGCGGAGAATCAAACAAGACCGGCAGCAGGCAACACCATGTAATGACGCAGATGTGGCCACAAGCCCACGAGTAACGTTTATATCAGGGGTGTTAGGGTCAGGTGTCTGGGTGGGTAGTGGTGTGGTTGTGGTTGAGTTACCAACGAGTAAGTTTATATGACGGTGGTGAGGGGTCGGAGTTCGCTGTGGTTACCTGTCACCCTCTCGTGGACATATTCAGTACTCTCTTATATACTCACCGTTTAGTGGTCATCGTTCGGGTTTAGGGTCAAGAGTTACAGTCATTAGGGTTAAGGGTTTAGAGGTGAAGGTTAGAGATGAGTGGTTTGGCTATAAGTCGCCCTCTGGGGGACATCTTTGGAGTCCCTGTGTAGTACTGCACGGTACACGGTCACGTGACGCCCACTTCAGGACAAATACAAAGCTACAACAGATACATTAATAAAATAACGATGTACCGAAGCAGACACGAGCCGCTACATATTTGTATCTGCACATAAACGATGCAAGTGCTTTACGCATCCCATCAGCCACACAACCTTCTAAGAGTGCATTCTATCAGCAGCATTGGTTGAACAACAAGCAATACTCTGGACAGGTTTCGACCCTCAATGTCTCATCGCTTGTATCAATGCTTGTAAACTGCCAGATGTTACAAGCAAGGCCCCACTCTGTCAGATATGGGTCCGAGTTGAGTGCAAAACTCCATGCAGCAGTGCCATGGCTCAACACCTGACCCTGTTGATGTTACAATGCAGTACAGCTGCACATGATGCCTTCTTGTTCACAAATCTGTTCCAACAGATTATTTGAACGTGCTGCGTTGACAGTGGAGAGGAAGGACAACTAACGACAAACACGACTCAACACAATCGTCAATGACACCGTCTTCAATGGAATGTAAACATTAGGCGTCTGTTTCTAAGCAATGGCCGTTGTTGTCCAGACCAGTGGCTGGTCCCTTTGACAGCGGGGACCACAATCCCCGTGCACGGGGACCACAATCCCCATGCACGAGGACCACAATCTCCATGCACGAGGACCACAATCCCCGTGCACGCTTCCGTAGCAGCTCCTCGCTCTTCGTGCTCAGTCCCCCCCCTCCCACCCCCTGTTCCGTAGGGCAACCCATGATCTTTGAAATAGCCGAGCAACGTTTGGGAACAACACTTTACCACACTTGTCCTACTCTAAATCACTTTTGGACCTCCAATCCCTTCAAGTGTACGTGCTCTTCTTTGCACACTTTAAGTTATTTACTTACATATTGTGTTCATCTCGCCTCGTGTTCTGTGTGCTGATTGCGCGTGATGTTGATGCATGACATTGCCATTCGGAACTCAACCTTGTACACTGGAACCTGCACACTGGAACCTGCACACTGGAACCTGTACACTGGAACCTGCACACTGGAACCTACACTCCCTCACACCTACACTCCCTCACACTTACACTCCCTCACACCTACACTCCCTCACACTTACACTCCCTCACACCTACACTCCCTCACACTTACACTCCCTCAAACTTACACTCCCTCACACCTACACTCCCTCACACTTACACTTCCTCACACCTACACTTGCGCACACCTACACTTCCTCACACTTACACTCCCTCACACCTACACTCCCTCACACCTACACTCCCTCACACACTCCCTCACACCTACACTCCGTCAAACCTACACTCCCTCACACCTACACTCCCTCACACACTCCCTCACATCTACACTCCCTCACACTTACACTCCCTCACACCTACACTCCCTCACACCTACACTCCCTCACACTTACACTCCCTCACACCTACACTCCCTCACACTTACACTCCCTCACACCTACACTCCCTCACACCTACACTCCCTCACACTTACACTCCCTCACGCCTACACTCCCTCACACTTAAACTCCCTCACACCTACACTCCCTCACACTTACACTCCCTCACACACTCACACCTACACTCCCTCACACCTACACTCCCTCACACCTACACACCTTCACACTTACACTCCCTCGCACCTACACTCCCTCACGCTTACACTACCTCACCTACACTCCCTCACACCTACACTCCCTCACACCTACACTCCCTCACACCTACACTCCCTCACACCTACACTACCTCAAACCTACACTCCCTCACAGCTACACTACCTCACACCTACACTCCCTCACACCTACACTCCCTCACACTTACACTCCCTCACACCTGCACTCTCTCACACTTACACTCCCTCACACCTACACTCCCTCACACCTACACTCCCTCACACCTACACTCCCTCACACTTACACTCCCTCAAACTTACACTCCCTCACACCTACACTCCCTCACACCTACACTCCCTCACACCTACACTCCCTCACACTTACACTCCCTCACCTACACGCCCTCACACTTACACTCCCTCACACCTACACTCCCTCACACTTACACTCCATCACACTTACACTCTCTCACATTTACACTCCCTCACACCTACACTCCCTCACACACTCACACCTACACTCCCTCACACCTACACTCACTCACACTTACACTCCCTCACACACTCACACCTACACCCCCTCACACCTACACTCCCTCACAATTACACTCCCTCACACCTACACTCCCTCACACCTACACTCTCTCACACTTAAACTCCCTCACACCTACACTCCCTCACACTTACACTCCCTCACACACTGACACCTACACTCCCTCACACTTACACTCCCTCACCTACACGCCCTCACACTTACCCTCCCTCACACCTACACTCCCTCACACTTACACTCCCTCACACTTACACTCCCTCACACCTACACTCCCTCACACCTACACTCCCTCACACCTACACTCCCTCACACCTACACGCCCTCACACTTACCCTCCCTCACAATTACACTTCCTCACACCTACACTCCCTCACACTTACACTCCCTCACCTACACGCCCTCACACTTACACTCCCTCACACTTACACTCCCTCACACTTACACTCCCTCACACCTACACTCCCTCACACTTACACTCCCTCACACTTACACTCCCTCACACCTACACTCCCTTACACTTCCTCACGCCTACACTTGCACACACCTACACTCCCTCACACCTACACTCCCTCACACCTACACTCCCTCACACACTCCCTCACACCTACACTCCGTCACACCTACACTCCCTCACACCTACACTCCCTCACACTTACACTCCCTCACATCTACACTCCCTCACACCTACACTCCCTCACACTTACACTCCCTCACACCTACACTCCCTCACACCTACACTCCCTCACACCTACACTCCCTCACACCTACACTCCCTCACACCTACACACCTTCACACTTACACTCCCTCGCACCTACACTCCCTCACGCTTACACTACCTCACCTACACTCCCTCACACCTACACTCCCTCACACCTACACTCCCTCACACCTACATTACGTCAAACCTACACTCCCTCACAGCTACACTACCTCACACCTACACTCCCTCACACCTACACTCGCTCACACTTACACTCCCTCACACTTACACTCCCTCACACCTACACTCCCTCACACTTACACTCTCTCACACCTACACTCCCTCACACCTACACTCCCTCAACCCAACACTCCCTCACACTTACACTCCCTCACACCTACACTCCCTCACACTTACAATCCCTCAAACCTACACTACCTCACACCTACACTCCCTCACACCTACACTCCCTCACACCAACACTCCCTCACACTTACACTCCCTCACACACTCCCTCACACCTACACTCCCTCACACCTACACTCCCTCACACTTACACTCCCTCACACCTACACTCCCTCACACTTACACTCCCTCACACCTACACTCCCTCACACCTACACTCCCTCACACTTACACTCCCTCACGCCTACACTCCCTCACACTTAAACTCCCTCACACCTACACTCCCTCACACTTACACTCCCTCACACACTCACACCTACACTCCCTCACACTTACACTCCCTCACACCTACACACCTTCACACTTACACTCCCTCGCACCTACACTCCCTCACGCTTACACTACCTCACCTACACTCCCTCACACCTACACTCCCTCACACCTACACTCCCTCACACCTACACTACCTCAAACCTACACTCCCTCACAGCTACACTACCTCACACCTACACTCCCTCACACCTACACTCCCTCACACTTACACTCCCTCACACTTACACTCCCTCACACCTGCACTCCCTCACACTTACACTCCCTCACACCTACACTCCCTCACACCTACACTCCCTCACACCTACACTCCCTCAAAACTTACACTCCCTCACACCTACACTCCCTCACACCTACACTCCCTCACACCTACACTCCCTCACACTTACACTCCCTCACCTACACGCCCTCACACTTACACTCCCTCACACCTACACTCCCTCACACTTACACTCCATCACACTTACACTCTCTCACATTTACACTCCCTCACACCTACACTCCCTCACACACTCACACCTACACTCCCTCACACCTACACTCACTCACACTTACACTCCCTCACACACTCACACCTACACCCCCTCACACCTACACTCCCTCACAATTACACTCCCTCACACCTACACTCCCTCACACCTACACTCTCTCACACTTAAACTCCCTCACACCTACACTCCCTCACACTTACACTCCCTCACACACTGACACCTACACTCCCTCACACCTACACTCCCTCACACCTACACTCCCTCACACTTCCAGTCCCTCACCTACACGCCCTCACACTTACCCTCCCTCACACCTACACTCCCTCACACTTAAACTGCCTCACACCTACACTCCCTCACACCTACACTCCCTCACACCTACACTCACTCACACCTACACTCCCTCACACCTACAGTCCCTCACACCTACACTCCCTCACATCTACACTCCCTCACACCTACACTCACTCACACTTACACTCACTCACACCTACACTCTCTCACACCTACACTCCCTCACACCTACACTCCCTCACACTTACACTCCCTCACACTTACACTCCCTCACACTTACACTCCCTCACACCTACAGTAATTGTCTAACTGCCTGTCCAGACGACCCGTGCTCCCTGACCAGACCACAGTGTCCACCACCACCACCACCGCTGCTGCTGCATCTCGCAGTCCCCTCCTCCCTACCTGACTTCCAGCTCGTCGCTTCGCCTCCTCCTCCTCCTCGCTGGCTCCCTTCTTCTCGACCAGGAGAAGGGGGTTGTCAGCAGAGGCGTGGGGGGGCTCGCCATCCCCATCGGGCAATGGTCGTCTCTCTCATTAAGTAATGCACATTGAAGGTTTGTGCCACGATCGGTTAGAAGCTGCTGCGGCAGTTACATTAAAAAAAAAACATAGCCCTTGATGGATGCATCTGCATTCGTTTTGGCTATTTGATCTGACAGGAGGCAAGTTATGGGCCACCTCGTCAAGTGATTCTATTGCTACTTGGATATACTTACTGTATCCCCATCGCGGATGTTGGCAACGGACCCAGAATGTCCAAAGCTACCAGCATCACAAACTTCATGAACTCGTGCGACCACCGTAACGGATCGCAACTGCGCCCGCTCGTGCTGTGTTGGTGGCTCGCGCTGAGCGTGACCGCCGTACACGGCCACCCCCACTGCTCGACATCGATCTCCATCCTTCGCGAGTGGAATCGTGGCGCGATGGCTTAGAAATAACTCGGCTTTGGGAGAGTGGGTGGAGGTCGCTTCAGCCGGGTTACACGGAGCATGGTGTACCACGTGTCGGCACGAATAAACTAATACACGTGTTCTGAGAAAAGGTTGTTCAGGGTAAGATAATGTAAATATAAATGCGTCGTTAACCCACCAGCACTCGACACAGCCAATTACTGAGGTTTGTCAACCTTCCACAAAACGTGCCAATTCGTTATTACGACATCACTAACCGGTTGTGTGTTGGAGAGTAAACACACAACATTGACAATTTGAGTACGATGTTTCGCTGGTGATTATAACCAGCTTCATCAGGTGATTTGCCATAATTATGGGTGTGTCGGGTAGTGGTGGGTTAACGATATATTTATAGGATCTAAGTCAAAAAATATTTATGATGAATAATATTAGTCGCGAAACCGACGAATATAATTAAAAGTGGGGATAATAATGTATGATTCATGTAAGGATTATTAAAATAAAACTTCAAAATATGAACCCAATGTAGGAGGACCCTCTCAGTGTGGCTCTCCTGGATAGATAAATAAGTAAATTATTATCGTGCATTGACGAGGAGGGCCTAGAGAGGAGAGTGATGCTTCAACCGTATACTTGTGTCGACTTAGGGAAATTAAAGCGGAGAATCAAACAAGACCGGCAGCAGGCAACACCATGTAATGACGCAGATGTGGCCACAAGCCCACGAGTAACGTTTATATCAGGGGTGTTAGGGTCAGGTGTCTGGGTGGGTAGTGGTGTGGTTGTGGTTGAGTTACCAACGAGTAAGTTTATATGACGGTGGTGAGGGGTCGGAGTTCGCTGTGGTTACCTGTCACCCTCTCGTGGACATATTCAGTACTCTCTTATATACTCACCGTTTAGTGGTCATCGTTCGGGTTTAGGGTCAAGAGTTACAGTCATTAGGGTTAAGGGTTTAGAGGTGAAGGTTAGAGATGAGTGGTTTGGCTATAAGTCGCCCTCTGGGGGACATCTTTGGAGTCCCTGTGTAGTACTGCACGGTACACGGTCACGTGACGCCCACTTCAGGACAAATACAAAGCTACAACAGATACATTAATAAAATAACGATGTACCGAAGCAGACACGAGCCGCTACATATTTGTATCTGCACATAAACGATGCAAGTGCTTTACGCATCCCATCAGCCACACAACCTTCTAAGAGTGCATTCTATCAGCAGCATTGGTTGAACAACAAGCAATACTCTGGACAGGTTTCGACCCCTCAATGTCTCATCGCTTGTATCAATGCTTGTAAACTGCCAGATGTTACAAGCAAGGCCCCACTCTGTCAGATATGGGTCCGAGTTGAGTGCAAAACTCCATGCAGCAGTGCCATGGCTCAACACCTGACCCTGTTGATGTTACAATGCAGTACAGCTGCACATGATGCCTTCTTGTTCACAAATCTGTTCCAACAGATTATTTGAACGTGCTGCGTTGACAGTGGAGAGGAAGGACAACTAACGACAAACACGACTCAACACAATCGTCAATGACACCGTCTTCAATGGAATGTAAACATTAGGCGTCTGTTTCTAAGCAATGGCCGTTGTTGTCCAGACCAGTGGCTGGTCCCTTTGACAGCGGGGACCACAATCCCCGTGCACGGGGACCACAATCCCCATGCACGAGGACCACAATCTCCATGCACGAGGACCACAATCCCCGTGCACGCTTCCGTAGCAGCTCCTCGCTCTTCGTGCTCAGTCCCCCCCCTCCCACCCCCTGTTCCGTAGGGCAACCCATGATCTTTGAAATAGCCGAGCAACGTTTGGGAACAACACTTTACCACACTTGTCCTACTCTAAATCACTTTTGGACCTCCAATCCCTTCAAGTGTACGTGCTCTTCTTTGCAACACTTTAAGTTATTTACTTACATATTGTGTTCATCTCGCCTCGTGTTCTGTGTGCTGATTGCGGCGTGATGTTGATGCATGACATTGCCATTCGGAACTCAACCTTGTACACTGGAACCTGCACACTGGAACCTGCCACACTGGAACCTGTACACAGGGAACCTGCACACTGGAACCTACACTCCCTCACACCTACACTCCCTCACACTTACACTCCCTCACACCTACACTCTCCTCACACTTACACTCCCTCACACCTACACTCCCTCACACTTACACTCCCTCAAACTTACACTCCCTCACACCTACACTCCCTCACACTTACACTTCCTCACACCTACACTTGCTCACAGCCTACACTTCCTCACACTTACACTCCCTCACACCTACACTCCCTCACACCTACACTCCCTCACACACTCTCACACCTACACTCCGTCAAACCTACACTCCCTCACACCTACACTCCCTCACACACTCCCTCACATCTACACTCCCTCACACTTACACTCCCTCACACCTACACTCCCACACACCTACACTCCTCACACTTACACTCCCTCACACCTACACTCCCTCACACTTACACTCCCTCACACCTACACTCCTCACACCTACACTCCCTCACACTTACACTCCCTCACGCCTACCACTCCCTCACACTTAAACTCCCTCACCACCTACACTCCCTCACACTTACACTCCCTCACACACTCACACCTACACTCCCTCACACCTACACTCCCTCACACCTACACACCTTCACACTTACACTCCCTCGCACCTACACTCCCTCACGCTTACACTACCTCACCTACACTCCCTCACAGCCTACACTCCCTCACACGTACACGTCCCTCACACCTACACTCCTCACACCTACACTACCTCAAACCTACACTCCCTCACAGCTACACTACCCACACCTACACTCCCTCACACCTACACTCCCTCACACTTACACTCCCTCACACCTGCACTCTCTCACACTTACACTCCCTCACACCTACACTCCCTCACACCTACACTCCCTCACACCTACACTCCCCACACTTACACTCCCTCAAACTTACACTCCCTCACACCTACACTCCCTCACACCTACACTCCCTCACACCTACACTCCCTCACACGTTACACTCCCTCACCTACACGCCCTCACACTACACTCCTCTCACCTACACTCCCTCACACTTACACTCCATCACACTTACACTCTCTCACATTTACACTCCCTCACACCTACACTCCCTCACACACTCACACCTACACTCCCTCACACCTACACTCACTCACACTTACACTCCCTCACACACTCACACCTACACCCCCTCACACCTACACTCCCTCACAATTACACTCCCTCACACCTACACTCCCTCACACCTACACTCTCTCACACTTAAACTCCCTCACACCTACACTCCCTCACACTTACACTCCCTCACACACTGACACCTACACTCCCTCACACTTACACTCCCTCACCTACACGCCCTCACACTTACCCTCCCTCACACCTACACTCCCTCACACTTACACTCCCTCACACTTACACTCCCTCACACCTACACTCCCTCACACCTACACTCCCTCACACCTACACTCCCTCACACCTACACGCCCTCACACTTACCCTCCCTCACAATTACACTTCCTCACACCTACACTCCCTCATACTTACACTCCCTCACCTACACGCCCTCTCACTTACACTCCCTCACACTTACACTCCCTCACACTTACACTCCCTCACACCTACACTCCCTCACACTTACACTCCCTCACACTTACACTCCCTCACACCTACACTCCCTTACACTTCCTCACGCCTACACTTGCACACACCTACACTCCCTCACACCTACCCCCTCACTCACCACCTACACTCCCTCACACACTCCCTCACACCTACACTCCGTCACACCTACACTCCTCACACCTACACTCCCTCACACTTACACTCCCTCACATCTACACTCCCTCACCCTTACACTCCCTCACACTTACACCCCTCACACCTACACTCCCTCACACCTACACTCCCTCACACCTACACTCCCTCACACCTACACTCCCTCACACCTACATCACCTTCACACTTACACTCCCTCGCACCTACACTCCTCACGCTTACACTACCTCACCTACACTCCCTCTCACCTACACTCCCTCACACCTACACTCCCTCACACCTACATTACGTCAAACCTACACTCCCTCACAGCTACAACTACTCACACCTACACTCCCTCACACCTACACTCGCTCACACTTACACTCCCTCACACTTACACTCCCTCACCCTACACTCCCTCACACTTACACTCTCTCACACCTACACTCCCTCACACCTACCTCCCTCAACCCCAACACTCCCTCACACTTACACTCCCATCACCTACACTCCCTCACACTTACAATCCCTCAAACCTACACTACCTCACACCTACACTCCCTCACACCTACACTCCCTCACACCAACAATCCCTCACACTTACACTCCCTCACACACTCTCCCTCACACCTACACTCCCTCACACCTACACTCCCTCACACTTACACTCCCTCACACCTACACTCCCTCACACTTACACTCCCTCACACCTACACTCCCTCACACCTACACTCCCTCACACTTACACTCCCTCACGCCTACACTCCCTCACACTTAAACTCCCTCACACCTACACTCCCTCACACTTACACTCCCTCACACACTCACACCTACACTCCCTCACACTTACACTCCCTCACCCTACACACCTTCACACTTACACTTCCCTCGCACCTACACTCCCTCACGCTTACACTACCTCACCTACACTCCCTCACACCTACACTCCCTCACACCTACACTCCCCTCACACCTACACTACCTCAAACCTACACTCCCTCACAGCTACACTACCTCACACCTACACTCCCTCACACCTACACTCCCTCACACTTACACTCCCACACTTACACTCCCCTCACACCTGCACTCCCTCACACTTACACTCCCTCACACCTACACTCCCTCACACCTACACTCCCTCACACCTACACTCCCTCAAACTTACACTCCCTCACACCTACACTCCCTCACACCTACACTCCCTCACACCTACACTCCCTCACACTTACACTCCCTCACCTACACGCCCTCACACTTACACTCCCTCACACCTACACTCCCTCACACTTACACTCCATCACACTTACACTCTCTCACATTTACACTCCCTCACCAGCCTACACTCCCTCTCACACTCACACCTACACTCCCTCACACCTACCTCACTCACCCTTACACTCCCACACACTCACACCTACACCCCCTCACACCTACACTCCCTCACAATTACACTCCCTCACACCTACACTCCTCACCACCTACACTCTCTCACACTTAAACTCCCTCACACCTACACTCCCTCACACTTACACACCCTCACACACTGACACCTACACTCCCTCACACCTACACTCCCTCACACCTACACTCCCTCACACTTCCAGTCCCTCACCTACACGCCCTCACACTTACCCTCCCTCACACCTACACTCCCTCACACTTACACTCCCCACACTACCGCTCCCTCACACCTACACTCCCTCACACCTACACTCCCTCACACCTACACTCCCCTCACACCTACACGCCCTCACACTAACCCTCCCTCACAATTACACTTCCTCACACCTACACTCCCTCACACTTACACTCCCTCACCTACACGCCCTCACACTTACACTCCCTCACACTTACACTCCTCACGCTTACACTACCTCACCTACACTCCCTCACACCTACACTCCCTCACACCTACACTCCCTCACACCTACATTACGTCAAACCTACACTCCCTCACAGCTACACTACCTCACACCTACACTCCCACACACCTACACTCGCTCACACTTATACTCCCTCACACTTACACTCCCTCACACCTACACTCCCTCACACTTACACTCTCTCACACCTACACTCCTCACACCTACACTCCCTCAAACCAACACTCCCCACACACTCCCTCACACCTACATTCCCTCACACTTACAATCCCTCAAACCTACACTACCTCACACCTACACTCCTTCAACACCAACACTCCCTCACACACACTCCCTCACACTTACACTCCCTCACACACTCCCTCACACCACACTCCCTCACACCTACACTCCTCACACTCTCCCTTACACTCCCTCACACTTACACTCCCTCACACCTACACTCCCTCACACCTACACTCCCTCACACTTACACTCCCTCACGCCTACACTCCCTCACACTTAAACTCCCTCACACCTACACTCCCTCACACTTACACTCCCTCACACACTCACACCTACACTCCCTCAACACCTACACTCCCTCACACCTACACACCTTCACACTTACACTCCCTCGCACCTACACTCACTCACGCTTACACTACCTCACCTACACTCCCTCACACCTACACTCCCTCACACCTACACTCCCTCACACCTACACTCCCTCACACCTACACTACCTCAAACCTACACTCCCTCACAGCTACACTACCTCACCCTACACTCCCTCACACCTACACTCCCTCACACTTACACTCCCTCACACTTACACTCCCTCACACCTGCACTCCCTCACACTTACACTCCCTCACACCTACACTTCCTCACACTACACTCCCTCACACCTACACGTCCCTCACACTTACACTCCCTCAAACTTACACTCCCTCACACCTACACTCCCTCACACCTACACTCCCTCACACCTACACTCCCTCACACTTACACTCCCTCACCTACACGCCCTCACACTTACACTCCCTCACACCTACACTCCCTCACACTTACACTCCATCACACTTACACTCTCTCACATTTACACTCCCTCACACACTCACACCTACACTCCTCACACCTACACTCACTCACACTTACACTCCCTCACACACTCACACCTACAGCCCCTCACACCTACACTCCCTCACAATTACACTCCCTCACACCTACACTCCCTCACACCTACACTCTCTCACACTTAAACTCCCTCACACCTACACTCCCTCACACTTACACTCCCTCACACACTGACACCTACACTCCTCACACCTACACTCCCTCACACCTACACTCCCTCACACTTCCAGTCCCTCACCTACACGCCCTCACACTTACCCTCCCTCACACCTACACTCCCCCACACTTACACTCCCTCACACTTACACTCCCTCACACTTACACTCCCTCACACCTACACTCCTCACACCTACACGCCCTCACACTTACCCTCCCTCACAATTACACTTCCTCACACCTACACTCCCTCACACTTACACTCCCTCCACCTACACGCCCTCACACTTACACTCCCTCACACTTACACTCCCTCACACTTACACTCCCTCACACACCTACACTCCAACACACTTACACTCCCTCACACTTACACTCCCTCACACCTACACTCCCTTACACTTCCTCACGCCTACACCTTGCACACACCTACACTCCCTCACACCTACACTCCCTCACACACTCCCTCACACCTACACTCCGTCACACCTACACTCCCTCACACCTACACTCCCTCACACTTACACTCCTCACATCTACACTCCCTCACACCTACACTCCTCACACTTACACTCCCTCACACCTACACTCCCTCACACCTACACTCCCTCACACCTACACTCCCTCACACTTACTCTCCCTCAGCCTACACTCCCTCACACTTAAACTCCCTCACACCTACACTCCCTCACACTTACACTCCCTCACACACTCACACCTACACTCCCTCACACCTACACTCCCTCACACCTACACACCTTCCACTAACACTCCCTCGCACCTACACTCCCTCACGCTTACACTACCTCACCTACACTCCCTCACACCTACACTCCCTCACACCTACACTCCCTCACACCTACATTACGTCAAACCTACACTCCCTCACAGCTACACTACCTCACACCTACACTCCCTCACACCTACACTCGCTCACACTTACACTCCTCACACTTACACTCCCTCACACCTACACTCCTCACACTTACACTCTCTCACACCTACACTCCCTCACACCTACACTCCCTCAAACCAACACTCCCTCACACTTACACTCCCTCACACCTACACTCCCTCACACTTACAATCCCTCAAACCTACACTACCTCACACCTACACTCCCTCACACCTACCTCCCTCACACCAACACTCCCTCACACTTACACTCCCTCACACACTCCCTCACACCTACACTCCCTCACACCTACACTCCCTCACACCTAAACTCCCTCACACCTACACTCCCTCACACCTACACTCTCTCACACCTACACTCCCCCCACTTACACTCCCTCACACCTACACTCCCTCCCACTTACGCTCCCTCACACCTACACTCCCTCACACCTACACTCTCTCACACCTACACTCCCTCCCACTTACACTCCCTCACACCAACAACTCCCTCACACCTACACTCCCTCACACCTACACTCCCTCACACACTCCCTCAGACGTACACTCCCCTCACACTTACACTCCCTCACATCTACACTCCCTCACACTTACACTCCTCACACCTACACTTGCGCACACCTACACTCCTTCACAACTTACACTCCCTCACACTTACACTCCCTCCCACTTACACTACCTCACACTTACACTCCCTCCCACTTACACTACCTCACACCTACACTTCCTCACACTTAAACTCCCTCACACCTACACTGCCTCACACCTACACTCCCATACACTTACACTCCCTCACACCTACACTCCCTCACACCTACACTCCCTCACACTTAAACTCCCTCACACCTACACTCCCTCACACTTACACTTCCTCACACACACCTACACTCCCTCACACCTACACGCCCTCACACCTACACTCCTCACACTTACACTCCTCACACCTACACTCCCTCACACTTACACTCCCTCACCTACACTCCCTCACACTCACACCCCTCACACCTACACTCTCTCACACTTAAACTCCTCACACCTACACTCCCTCACACTTACACTTCCTCACACACTCACACCTACACTCCCTCACACCTACACTCCCTCACAACTACACTCCCTAACACCTACACTCCCTCACACCTACACTCCCTCACACTTACACTCCCCTCACACCTACACCCCTCACATCTACACTCCCTCACACCTACACTCCCTCACACACTCCCTCACACCTACACTCCCTCACACTTACACTCCCCACACTTACACTCCCTCATACCTACACTCCCTCACACTACACTCTTCACACCTACACTCCCTCCCACTTACACTCCCTCACACCTACACTCCCCTCACACCTACACTCCCCTCACACCTACACTCCCTCACACACTCCCTCACACCTCCACTCCCTCACACTTACACTCCCTCACATCTACACTCCCTCACACCTACACTCCCTCACACACTCCCTCACACCTACACTCCCTCACACTTACACTCTCTCACACTTACACTCCCTCATACCTACACTCCCTCACACCTACACTCTCTCACACCTACACTCCACTCCCACTTACACTCCCTCACACCTACACTCCCTCACACCTACACTCCCTCACACCTACACTCCCTCACACACTCCCTCACACCTCCACTCCCTCACACTTACACTCCCCTCACATCTACACTCCCTCACACTTACACTCCCTCACACTTACACTCCCTCACACCTACACTTGAGCACACCTACACTCCCTCACACTTACACTCCCTCACACTTATACTCCCTCCCACTTACACTACCTCACACTTACACTCCCTCCCACTTACACTACCTCACACCTACACTCCTTCACACCTACACTTCCTCACACCTACACCTCCGTCACACCTACACTCCCTCACACTTACACTCCCTCACACCTACACTCCCTGACACTTACACTCCTCACACACTCCCTCACACCTACACTCCCTCACACCTACACTCCCTCACACCGACACTCCCTCAAACCTACACTCCCTCACACTTCCAGTCCCTCACCTACACGCCCTCACACTTACCCTCCCTCACACCTACACTCCCTCACACTTACACTCCCTCACACTTACACTCCCTCACACTTACACACCCTCACACCTACACTCCCTCCACCTACACTCCCTCACACCTACACTCCCTCACACCTACACGCCCTCACACTTACCCTCCCTCACAATTACACTTCCTCACACCTACACTCCCTCACACTGTACACTCCCTCACCTACACGCCCTCACACTTACACTCCCTCACACTTTACACTCCCTCACACCTACACTCCCTCACACTTACACTCCCTCACACTTACACTCCCTCACACCTACACCTCCCTTACACTTCCTCACGCCTACACTTGCGCACACCTACACTCCCTCACACCTACACTCCCTCACACCTACACTCCCTCACACACTCCCTCACACCTACACTCCGTCACATCTACACTCCCTCACACCTACACTCCCTCACACTTACACTCCCTCACATCTACACTCCCTCACACCTACACTCCCTCACACCTACACTCCCTCACACTTACACTCCCTCACACCTACACTCCCTCACACTTACACTCCCTCACACCTACACTCCCTCACACCTACACTCCCTCACACTTACACTCCCTCACGCCTACACTCCCTCACACTTAAACTCCCTCACACCTACACTCCCTCACACTTACACTCCCTCACACACTCACACCTACACTCCCTTACACCTACACCCCTCACACCTACACACCTTCACACTTACACTCCCTCGGCACCTACACTCCCTCACGCTTAGCACTACCTCACCTACACTCCCTCACACCTACACTCCCTCACACCTACACTCCCTCACACCTACATTACGTCAAACCTACACTCCCCACAGCTACACTACCTCACACCTACACTCCCTCACACCTACACTCGCTCACACTTACACTCCCTCACACTTACACTCCCCTCACACCTACACTCCCTCACACCTACACTCCCTCACACTACACTCCCTCAAACCAACACTCCCTCACACTTACACTCCCTCATACCTACACTCCCTCACACTTACAATCCCTCACACCTACACTACCTCACACCTACACCCACACACACCTACACTCCCTCACACCAACACTCCCTCACACTTACACTCCCTCACACACTCCCTCACACCTACACTCCCTCACACCTACACTCCCTCACACCTAAACTCCCTCACACCTACACTCCCTCACACTTACACTCCTTCACACCTACCACTCCCTCCCACTTACGCTCCCTCACACCTACACTCCCTCACACCTACACTCCCTCACACCTACACTCTCTCACACCTACACTCCCTCCCACTTACACTCCCTCACACCTACACTCCCTCACACCTACACTCCCTCACACCTACACTCCCTCACACACTCCCTCAGACGTACACTCCCTCACACTTACACTCCCTCACATCTACACTCCCTCACACTTACACTCCCACACACCACACTTACACCTACACTCCTTCACACTTACACTCCCTCACACTTACACTCCCTTCCACTTACACTACCTCACACTTACACTCCCTCCCACTTACACTACCTCACACCTACACTTCTCACACTTAAACTCCCTCACACCTACACTGCCTCACACCTACACTCCTTACAGCTTACACTCCCTCACACCTACACTCCCTCACACCTACACTCCCTCACACTTAAACTCCCTCACACCTACACTCCCTCACACTTACACTTCCTCACACACACCCTACACTCCCTCACACCTACACTCCCTCACACCTACACTCCCTCACACTTACACTCCCTCACACCTACACTCCCTCACACTTACACTCCCTCACACCTACACTCTCTCACACTTAAACTCCCCTCACACCTACACTCCCTCACACTTACACTTCCTCACACACTCACACCTACACTCCCTCACACCTACACCTCCCTCACAACTACACTCCCTAACACCTACACTCCTCACACCTACACTCCCTCACACTTACACTCCCTCACACCTACACTCCCTCACATCTACACTCCCTCACACCTACACTCCCTCACACACTCCCTCACACCTACACTCCCTCACACTTACACTCCCTCACACTTACACTCCCTCATACCTACACTCCCTCACACCTACACTCTCTCACACCTACACTCCTCCCACTTACACTCCCTCACACCTACACTCCCTCACACCTACACTCCCTCACACCTACACTCCCTCACACACTCCCTCACACCTCCACTCCCTCACACTTACACTCCCTCACATCTACACTCCCTCACACTTACACTCCCTCACACTTACACTCCCTCACACTTATACTCCCTCCCACTTACCACTACCTCACACTTACACTCCCTCCCACTTACACTACCTCACACCTACACTCCTTCACACCTACACTTCCTCACACCTACACTCCGTCACACCTACAGCTCCCCTCACACTTACACTCCCTCACACCTACACTCCCTGACACTTACACTCCCTCACACACTCCCTCACACCTACACTCCCTCACACCTACACTCCCTCACACCAACACTCCCTCACACTTACACTCCCTCACACACTCCCTCACACCTACACTACCTCACACTTACACTCCCTCACACACTCCCTCACGCCTACACTCCCTCACACCTACACTCCCTCACACCTACACTCCCTCACACCTACACTTTCTCACACTCCCTCACACTTACACTCCCTCACACCTACACTCCCTCACCCTACACTCACTCACACTTACACTCCCTCACACCTACACTCCCTCACACCTACACTCCCTCACCCTCCCTCACACCTACATTCCCTCACACTTACACTCCCTCTAAACTCCCTCACACCTACACTTTCGCACACCTACACTCCTTCACACTTACACTCCCTCACACTTACACTCCCTCCCACTTACACTACCTCACACTTACACTCCCTCCCACTTACACTACCTCACACCTACACTCCGTCACACCTACACTCCCTCACACCTACACTCCCTCACACCTACACTCCCTCACACTTACACTCCCTCACACCTACACTCCCTCACACCTACACTCTCTCACACCTACACTCCCTCACACTTACACTCCCTCACACCTACACTCCCTCACACTTACACTCCCTCACACACACCTACACTCCCTCACACCTACACTCCCTCACACTTAAACTCCCTCACACCTACACTCCCTCACACTTACACTTCCTCACACACACCTACACTCCCTCACACCTACACTCCCTCACACTTACACTCCCTCACACACTCACACCTACACTCCCTCACAACTACACTCCCTCACACTTACACTCCCTCCCACTTACACTACCTCACACTTACACTCCCTCCCACTTACACTACCTCACACCTACACTCCGTCACACCTACACTCCCTCACACCTACACTCCCTCACACTTACACTCCCTCACACCTACACTCCCTCACACCTACACTCTCTCACACCTACACTCCCTCACACTTACACTCCCTCACACCTACACTCCCTCACACTTACACTCCCTCACACACACCTACACTCCCTCACACCTACACTCCCTCACACTTACACTCCCTCACACACTCACACCTACACTCCCTCACAACTACACTCCCTCACACTTACACTCCCTCACCTACACGCCCTCACACTTACACTCCCTCACACACTCACACCTACACTCCCTCACACCTACACTCCCTCACACCTACACTCCCTCACACCTACACTCCCTCACACCTACACTCCCTCACATTTACACTCGCTCACACTTACACTCCCTCACACCTACACTCCCTCACACCTACACTCCCTCAAACCAACACTCCCTCACACTTATACTCCCTCACACCTACAATCCCTCACACTTACAATCCCTCACACCTACACTACCTCACACCTACACTCCCTCACACCTACACTCCCTCACACCAACACTCCCTCACACTTACACTCCCTCACACACTCCCTCACACCTACACTACCTCACACCTACACTCCCTCACACCTACACTCCCTCACACCAACACTCCCTCACACTTACACTCCCTCACAAACTCCCTCACGCCTACACTCCCTCACACCTACACTTCCTCACACCTACACTCGCTCACACTTACACTCCCTCACACCTACACTCCCTCCCACTTACGCTCCCTCACACCTACACTCCCTCACACCTACACTCTCTCACACCTACACTCCCTCCCACTTACACTCCCTCACACCTACACTCCCTCACACCTACACTCCCTCACACCTACACTCCCTCACACACTCCCTCACACCTACACTCCCTCACACTTACACTCCCTCACATCTACACTCCCTCACACCTACACTTGCGCACACCTACACTCCTTCACACTTACACTCCCTCACACTTACACTCCCTCCCACTTACACTACCTCACACTTACACTCCCTCCCACTTACACTACCTCACACCTACACTTCCTCACACCTACACTCCCTCACACCTACACTCCGTCACACCTACACTCCCTCACACTTACACTCCCTCACCTACACGCCCTCACACTTACACTCCCTCACACACTCACACCTACACTCCCTCACACCTACACTCCCTCACACCTACACTCCCTCACACCTACACTCCCTCACACCTACACTCCCTCACACTTACACTCGCTCACACTTACACTCCCTCACACCTACACTCCCTCACACCTACACTCCCTCAAACCAACACTCCCTCACACTTATACTCCCTCACACCTACAATCCCTCACACTTACAATCCCTCACACCTACACTACCTCACACCTACACTCCCTCACACCTACACTCCCTCACACCAACACTCCCTCACACTTACACTCCCTCACACACTCCCTCACACCTACACTACCTCACACCTACACTCCCTCACACCTACACTCCCTCACACCAACACTCCCTCACACTTACACTCCCTCACAAACTCCCTCACGCCTACACTCCCTCACACCTACACTTCCTCACACCTACACTCGCTCACACTTACACTCCCTCACACCTACACTCCCTCCCACTTACGCTCCCTCACACCTACACTCCCTCACACCTACACTCTCTCACACCTACACTCCCTCCCACTTACACTCCCTCACACCTACACTCCCTCACACCTACACTCCCTCACACCTACACTCCCTCACACACTCCCTCACACCTACACTCCCTCACACTTACACTCCCTCACATCTACACTCCCTCACACCTACACTTGCGCACACCTACACTCCTTCACACTTACACTCCCTCACACTTACACTCCCTCCCACTTACACTACCTCACACTTACACTCCCTCCCACTTACACTACCTCACACCTACACTTCCTCACACCTACACTCCCTCACACCTACACTCCGTCACACCTACACTCCTCACACCTACACTCCCTCACACCTACACTCCCTCACACTTACACTCCCTCACACCTACACTTGCGCACACCTACACTCCTTCACACTTACACTCCCTCACACTTACACTCCCTCCCACTTACAGTACCTCACACTTACACTCCCTCCCACTTACACTACCTCACACCTACACTTCCTCACACCTACACTCCCTCACATCTACACTCCGTCACACCTACACTCCCTCACACCTACACTCCCTCACACTTACACTCCCTCACACTTACACTCCCTCACACCTACACTCCCTCACACTTACACTCCCTCACACCTACACTCTCTCACACCTACACTCCCTTACACTTACACTCCCTCACACCTACACTCCCTCACATCTACACTCCCTCACACCTTACACTCCCTCACACCTACACTCCCTCACACCTACACTTCCTCACACTTACACTCCCCACACCTACACGCCCTCACACCTACACTCTCTCACACTTAAACTCCCTCACACCTACACTCCCTCACACTTACACTCCCTCACACACTCACACCTACACTCCCTCACAACTACACTCCCTCACACTTACACTCCCTCACCTACACGCCCTCACACTTACACTCCCTCACACACTCACACCTACACTCCCTCACACCTACACTCCCTCACACCTACACTCCCTCACACCTACACTCCCTCACACTTACACTCCCTCACACCTACACTCCCTCAAACCCAACACTCCATCACACTTATACTCCCTCACACTTACAATCCCTCACACCTACACAACCTCACACCTACACTCCCTCACACCTACACTCCCTCACACCAACACTCCCTCACACTTACACTCCCTCACACACTCCCTCACACCTACACTACCTCACACCTACACTCTCTCACACCTACACTCCCTCACACTTACACTCCCTCACACACTCCCTCACGCCTACACTCCCTCACACCTACACTCCCTCACACCTACACTCCCTCACACTTACACTCCCTCACACCTACACTCCCTCCCACTTACGCTCCCTCACATCTACACTCCCTCACACCGACATTCTCTCACACCTACACTCCCTCCCACTTACACTCCCTCACACCTACACTCCCTCACACCTACACTACCTCACACACTCCCTCACACCTACACTCCCTCACACTTACACTCCCTCACATCTACACTCCCTCATACTTAAACTCCCTCACACCTACACTTGCGCACACCTACACTCCTTCACACTTACACTCCCTCACACTTACACTCCCTCCCACTTACACTACCTCACACTTACACTCCCTCCCACTTACACTACCTCACACCTACACTTCCTCACACCTACACTCCCTCACACCTACACTCCGTCACACCTACACTCCCTCACACCTACACTCCGTCACACCTACACTCCCTCACACCTACACTCCCTCACACTTACACTCCCTCACACCTACACTTGCGCACACCTACACTCCTTCACACTTACACTCCCTCACACTTACACGCCCTCCGACTTACAGTACCTCACACTTACACTCCCTCCCACTTACACTACCTCACACCTACACTTCCTCACACCTACACTCCTCACATCTACACTCCGTCACACCTACACTCCCTCACACTTACACTCCCTCACATCTACACTCCCTCACACCTACACTCCCTCACACTTACACTCCCTCACACCTACACTCTCTCACACCTACACTCCCTTACACTTACACTCCCTCACACCTGCACTCCTCACACCTACACTCCCTCACACTTAAACTCCCTCACACCTACACTCCTTTCACACACTTCCTCACACACACCTACACTTCCTCACACCTACACTCCCTCACACCTACACTCCCTCACACCTACACTCCCTCACACTTACACTCCCTCTCACCTACACTCCCTCACACCTACACTCCCTCACACTTACACTCCCTCACACTTACACCCCCTCATACCTACCCCTCCCTCACACCTACACTCTCTCACTCCTACACTCCCTCCCACTTACACTCCCTCACACCTACACTCCCTCACACTTACACTCCCTCACATCTACACTCCCTCACACTTACACTCCCTCACACCTACACTTGTGCACACCTACACTCCCTCACACTTACACTCCCTCACACTTATACTCCCTCCCACTTACACTACCTCACACTTACACTCCCTCCCACTTACACTACCTCACACCTACACTCCTTCACACCTAAACTTCCTCACACCTACACTCCGTCACACCTACACTCCCTCACACTTACACTCCCTCACACCTACACTCCCTCACACTTACACTCCCTCACACACTCCCTCACACCTACACTCCCTCACACCTACACTCCCTCACACCAACACTCCCTCACACTTACACTCCCTCACACACTCCCTCACACCTACACTACCTCACACCTACACTCCCTCACACCTACACTCCCTCACACCAACACTCCCTCACACCTACACTCCCTCACACCTACACGTCCTCACACCTACACTCCCTCACACTTACACTCCCTCACACCTACACTCCCTCCCACTTACGCTCCCTCACACCTACACTCTCTCACACCTACACTCTCTCACACCTACACTCCCTCCCACTTACACTCCCTCACACCTACACTCCCTCACACCTACACTCCCTCACACCTACACTCCCTCACACACTCCCTCACACCTACACTCCCTCACACTTACACTCCCTCACATCTACACTCCCTCACACCTACACTTGCGCACACCTACACTCCTTCACACTTACACTCCCTCACACTTACACTCCCTCCCACTTACACTACCTCACACTTACACTCCCTCCCACTTACACTACCTCACACCTACACTTCCTCACACCTACACTCCCTCACACCTACACTCCGTCACACCTACACTCCCTCACACCTACACTCCCTCACACCTACACTCCCTCACACTTACACTCCCTCACACCTACACTTGCACACACCTACACTCCCTCACACTTACACTCCCTCACACCTACACTCCCTCACACTTACACTCCCTCACACCTACACTCTCTCACACCTACACTCCCTTGCACTTACACTCCCTCACACCTACACTCCCTCACACTTACACTCCCTCACACCTACCTTCCTCACACTTACACTTCCTCACACTTCCACTCCCTCACACCCACACTCCCTCACACCTACACTCACTCACACTTACACTCACACCTACACTCCCTCACACCTACACTTCCTCACACTTACACTCCCGCACACCTACACTCCCTCACACCTACACTCTCTCACACTTAAACTCCCTCACACCTACACTCCCTCATACTTACACTCCCTCACACACTCACACCTACACTCCCTCACACTTACACTCCCTCACCTACACGCCCTCACACTTACACTCCCTCACACACTCACACCTACACTCCCTCACACCTACACTCCCTCACACCTACACTCCCTCACACTTACACTCCCTCACACCTACACTCCCTCACACCTACGCTCCCTCACACCTACACTCCCTCAAACCAACACTCCATCACACTTATACTCCCTCACACCTACACTCCCTCACACTTACAATCCCTCACACCTACACTACCTCACACCTACACTCCCTCACACCTACACTCCCTCACACCAACACTCCCTCACACTTATACTCCCTCACACACCCCTCACACCTACACTACCTCACACCTACACTCCCTCACACCTACACTCCCTCACACTTACACTCCCTCACACACTCCCTCACGCCTACACTCCCTCACACCTACACTCCCTCACACCTACACTCCTCACACTTACACTCCCTCACACCTACACTCCCTCCCACTTACGCTCCCTCACATCTACACTCCCTCACACCGACATTCTCTCACACCTACACTCCCTCCCACTTACACTCCCTCACACCTACACTCCCTCACACCTACACTCCCGCACACACTCCCTCACACCTACTCTCCTCACACTTACACTCCCTCACATCTACACTCCCTCACACTTAAACTCCCTCACACCGACATTCTCTCACACCTACACTCCCTCCCACTTACACTCCCTCACACCTACACTCCCTCACACCTACACTCCCTCACACACTCCCTCACACCTACACTCCCTCACACTTACACTCCCTCACATCTACACTCCCTCACACTTACACTCCCTCACATCACACTCCCTCACACTTAAACTCCCTCACACCCACACTTGCGCACACCTATACTCCTTCACACCTACACTCTCTTCACACCTACACTCCCCTCACACTTACACTCCCTCACACCTACACTCCCTCACACTTACACTCCCTCACACACACCTACACTCCCTCACACTACACTCACTCACACTTACACTCACTCACACCTACACTCCCTCACACACTCCTCACTCCTACACTCCCTCACACCTACACTCCTCACACCTACACTCCTCACACTTACACTCCCTCACACCTACACTCCCTCCCACTTACGCTCCTCACATCTACACTCCCTCACACCGACATTCTCTCACACCTACACTCCCTCCCACTTACTCTCCCTCACACCTACACTCCCTCACACTCCCACTCCCCTCACACACTCACCTCACACCTACACTCCCTCACACTTACACTCCCTCACATCTACACTCCCTCACACTTAAACTCCCTCACACCGACATTCTCTCACACCTACACTCCCTCCCACTTACTCCACCACTCCCTCACACCTACACTCCCTCACACCTACACTCCCTCACACACTCCCTCACACCTACACTCCCTCACACTTACACTCCCCTCACATCTACACTCCCTCACACTTACACTCCCTCACATCTACACTCCCTCACACTTAAACTCCCTCACACCCACACTTGCGCACACCTATACTCCTTCACACCTACACTCTCTCACACCTACACTCCCTCACACTTACACTCCCTCACACCTACACTCCCTCACACTTACACTCCCTCACACACACCTACACTCCCTCACACTACACTCACTCACACTTACACTCACTCACACCTACACTCCCTCACACTACACTCACTCACACTTACACTCACTCACACCTACACTCCCTCACACCTACACCTCCCTCACACTTACACTCCCTCACACCTACACTTCCTCACACTTACACTCCCAACACACACACTCCCTCACACCTACACTCTCTCACACTTAAACTCCCTCACACTTACACTCCCTCACACACTCACACCTACACTCCCTCACAACTACACTCCCTCACACTTACACTCCCTCACCTACACGCCCGGTTTTTACACTCAACATTTAGAATCAACGTCACCGTGTTTAGAGAATTTGACTGCTTCTCATAGGTTTTTTCGGTAAAGTCACGTATGTAGAAATACAATAAAATAATATTGAAACAAAAACAATAACGACGTTTCGATCACAACACAAGCGATCTTCATCAGGTGTCAAGAACAAATCATGGAGGTAAATACAACAAGAAGATGAGAGAATTCAACAAACCCAAGAAACATTATGTGAAGCTTCTGTGTATGTGCAAGATGTGCTTGTTTCAGCTGCCGCGCTCTCTCTGGCCCCTCCCCCCAACCTTATTTCCTATTTAAGGCTTCTGTTCATCCCTCCAGCCCCCCTCTCTCTCTCTCCTTGCTTCCCTGTCCGTCTTTCCTCCCTCCTTGCCTCTTGTGAGCTTGTATATGTATTTCTACTGACTGTGTACCTCGTATTTTTTCATTCTATGCTGGTATGTGCAATCCAGAGGTTGAACACGAAATTTAACACTCTTCTGAAATTCGTGGTCCGCCAGGAAGTGTCTGTGTTGTTGGCCTGACTGGTTGTGCTTCACATAATGTTTCTTAGGTTTGTTGAATTCTCTCATCTTGTTGTATTTACCTCCATGATTTGTTCTTGACACCTGATGAAGATCGCTTGTGTTGTGATCGAAACGTCGTTATTGTTTTTATTTCAATATAATTTTATTGTATTTCTACATACGTGACTTTACCGAAAAAAACCAATGAGTAGCAGTCAAATTCTCTAAACGCGTGACGTTGATTCTAAATGTTGAGTGTAAAACCGGAGCACCCGGAGAAAATCCACGTGACCACAGGGAAAGAGAGAGACACGCAAACTACAAATACACAACAGGCATCAGGGTCGGGATCGAACTCACGTTCTCCTGTATACCAGGCGTGGTAGTTAACATCTCCTAGCCACCATAGTGCCCAGAGCGCCATCATCCTGTGCGAGAGACACCGATTGACTGATCGATTGA
Organism: Petromyzon marinus; assembly: GCF_048934315.1. Classification (NCBI taxonomy): domain Eukaryota; kingdom Metazoa; phylum Chordata; class Hyperoartia; order Petromyzontiformes; family Petromyzontidae; genus Petromyzon; species Petromyzon marinus. The sequence continues at coordinate 95,736 of NW_027423695.1, read as the reverse complement.
TCGCCCCCGGCGATGTTCAAGTCCACCTCTTGAACGGTGCAGGCCCAGAGCGCCATCATCCTGAGCCGGGGGATGGGGGGGGGGGTTAGACGGCGGTCATGGAGAGGGGGGGGGGTGCAAGGGTTGAGGGTTAGGTGACGGGCAGTGGGATTGAAGTGAAGGGATTGCTAGAGGGGGCCAAACGGGCTGGAGAAGAGATGGAGCTGATGCGGTACAAGATGATGTGGAGCTGAGTGTACTTGCCGATGACTGGTACCAACGGTATCAAGATCGGCCTCCGTGTGTATATAATCAGCACGTGTAATCTGTGTGTGTGTAATCTGTGTATGTAATGTGTATGTGTAATCTGTGTATGTAATGTGTTTGTGTAATGTGTGTGTGTAATCTGTGTATGTGTAATCTGTATGTGTAATCTGTGTATATGTAATCTGTGTATGTAATCTGTTTATATGTAATCTGTGTATATGGATTCTGTACGTGTAATCTGTGTGTAATCTGTGTATATGTATTCTGTATGTGTAATCTGTACGTGCAATCTGTGTGTGTAATCTGTATGTGTAATCTGTGTGTGTAATCTGTATGTGTAATCTGTGCATATAGATTCTGTACGTGTAATCTGTGTATGTGTAATCTGTGCATAAAGATTCTGTACGTGTAATCTGTGTGTGTAATGTGTGTGTCATCTGTATGTGTAATCTGTGTATATGGATTATGTACGTGTAATCTGTGTATGTAATGTGTATGTGTAATGTGTATATGGATTATGTACGTGTAATCTGTGTATGTAATGTGTGTGTGTCATTTGTATATGTAATCTGTGTATATGTATTCTGTACGTGTAATCTGTGTGTGAATGTGTATGTGTAATGTGTATGTGTAATCTGTACGTGTAATCTGTGTGTGTAATGTGTGTGTGTGTCATCTGTATGTGTAATCTGTGTATATGGATTCTGTACATGTAATCTGTGTGTGTAATGTGTGTGTAATCTGTATGTGTAATCTGGGTATATGGATTCTGTACGTGTAATCTGTGTGTGCAATGTGTGTGTGTAATCTGTATGTGTAATCTGTGTATATGGATTCTGTACATGTAATCTGTGTATGTAATGTGTGTGTCATCTGTACGTGTAATCTGTGTATGTAATGTGTGTGTGTAATGTGTATGTGTAATCTGTGTATATGTATTCTGTACGTGTAATCTGTGTATGTAATGTGTGTGTGTCATCTGTGTATATGTATTCTGTATGTGTAATCTGTGTGTGTAATGTGTGTGTGTGTGTAATGTGTATGTGTAATCTGTGTATATGGATTCTGTACGTGCAATGTGTGTATGTAATGTGTGTATGTAATGTGTGTGTAATGTGTATGTGTAATCTGTGTATATAGATTCTGTACGTGTAATCTGTATGTGTAATGTGTGTATGTAATGTGTGTGTGTAATCTGTATGTGTAATCTGTGTATATGTATTCTGTACGTGTAATCTGTGTATGTAATGTGTGTGTGTGTGTAATGTGTATGTGTAATCTGTGTATATGTATTCTGTACGTGTAATCTGTGTGTGTAATGTGTGTGTGTAATCTGTGTGTGTAATCTGTGTATATGCATTCTGTACGTGTAATCTGTGTGTGTCATCTGTATGTGTAATCTGTGTATATGGATTCTGTACGTGTAATCTGTGTATGTAATCTGTATGTGTAATCTGTGTATGTAATGTGTGTGTGTGTAATCTGTATGTGTAATCTGTGTATATGGATTCTGTACGTATAATCAGTGTATGTAATCTGTGTGTGTAATGTGTATGTGCAATCTGTGTGTGTAATCTGTGTATATGGATTCTGTACGTGTAATCTGTGTATGTAATGTGTGTGTCATCTGTTTGTCTAATCAATATGTGTCATCTGTGTGTGTGTAATCTGGAGTGTAATCTTTGTACGTATGTGTGTGTAGTCTGTGTGTGTACTCTGTACGTGTAGTCTGTGTGTGTGTAATCTGTACTTGTAACGTGTATGTGTAAGCCGTGTAATGTGTGTAATCTGTGTGTATGCAATGTGTGTGTGTAATCTGTATTTGTAATGTTTGTGTGTAATATGTGCAAGTAATCTGTGTGTGTGTACAATCTGTAGTGTTAACGTGTGTGTGTAATCTGTTCGTGGAATCCGTGTGTGTGTAATCTGTGTGTGTGTGTAATGTGCCCGTGGGGAGCAGTAGTGTCGCGGTTACAGGCTATACGTGGGATCTTTGTGTGTAACCTGTGTAATATGTTTGTAAATGTGTGTGCAATGTGTTTGTGTAATCCGTGTTTGTATAATCTGTGTTTGTGGGGGTGTGTGCGGTTTATGACTGTGTGATATCTTGAAACCAAGGTTGGTGCCAAAGAGCACAAGTCACGCACAGGTGACTGACTACGATGATGAGTTCAGCGGGGAGACAAAGGTGACTGGGTGTGGTCCCAGCCACACCACGCCAAATGGGGGCTCGCTGACAGCGGTCGTCTCGACGGCCTGCACAGCTGCATAGCAGCAAGTTTGTTGAACTTCTTTCGTGCCCAATGTAGCCACCCGTGCTCATCGCGGGTGCAGGCGCGGACCCAACAAGCTAAACACAAAACGCAGCTCTAAAGAAGTGAGTTTTGTCAATCTAGATGGCGATTTTAAAGTGCACAGCTCCCAGCTGATTCCTTTTTTGGGAAGGAAGAGGCGTTCCAGACGGCCGCAGAAAGCGTGTCCGCAAGCGCCACGCGATGCGGTGACCGCCGCCGTCGTCTGTGTGAGATGGCAGCAGCCGGAAGCCACCGCCACCGCCGCCGCCGCCGCGAGGATGGCCACTGGAGTCGACGTGGGAGGGGAGGGGGGGTGGGCACTTTGGCCGATCGGACATCATCAGTGTGAGGGACCGCCACACCATGTGAAACCACTGTTGGGTTTGTGACAACAGCACGATGATGATGATGATGTTGGGGGGAGTTTTCAGTTTTCACGTTCGGCGGGGGGGGGGGGGGGGGTGCGCACTGAAGGCCCCCAGTGGCTCGCGGTGGCCTTAGCACACGAAGAACACTCGCTGGCTTCATTCTCCTTGACGAGATGATGCAGGCTGCAGAGCGATGCTGCGGGCAGCAGGTGGCAGTGCGGTCACGGTGCTACCGAGGCCACGCGGTGGCCTTCCCTCTGCGTCTGTGTCCCTGTGTTTCAGCACTTGCGCCAACAGTGGGCTACGGGATATTTGTCTTCGTGTACACGCGTGTGTGTGTGTCTGTGTGTATGTATGTCCGTGTGTCTCATCGTGGTCGTATAACCTGGTGCGGTGGGTAAAATAAGCGCCACTGGGGAGACAAAGGCGGCCGAGTGTGGTGCTGGCCACACACCCCCTCGTGTGACGTCCCGGCCTGCGTAGGTGCTCGCTCACAGCACTTTCCCCAGCAGTATGCTAAGGCTACACGGGGGATCTTTGTCTTCATAGCGATAAACATGCCGCGCTACGAACCCAGTGACCCGAGTTCGATTCCCGCTCACGGCCAACACGTTTTGTCCGGGGAACTCGCGGTTTTCTCTGCCGTGTGTACACCACTCACTATCCCCAGTTGAACGTTCCACTGTAAGGACGGCAGAGCTTGGACAATTGTTGGCGAGCAACTCTGGGCCTTCCTTTCCCGCTTGCCTGTGGATTTTCTCGAACCCCTGAATCACCCTCCTCCCTGCCGCGTTGCGCGCCACGTGAAAGTCTCGGCCGGGCGAAATTTTCCCTCGCCGCTTTCTAATCGTCGCTCCCTTGCCCGCGCCCAGACCGACCGGGCCTTCTGGACGTGGGCCCCGTGGAGCGGATGCAGGAGCGCGTGCTGCAGGCGCTCGACCTGCAGCTGAGGCGCAGCCACCCCAAGAGCGCCTTCCTCTTCCCCAAGCTGCTGCAGAAGCTCTCCGACCTGCGCCAGCTGGTGGCCGAGCACGCCCAGATGGTGCACGACATTCGGCGCACGGAGGCCGACACGGCCATGCCGCCCCTGCTGCATGAGATCTTCAAGGACATGTACTGAGGCACCCCCCTTGGGTGGGGGGAGCCCCCTCGGCTGTACCCGCCCCACCCCCGCATTCTACCCCCCTAGACACACAACCCCCACCCCCGCTGCCCCTCGGTGGAAGGCTTTGACCTTCGGAAACTGAACTCTCTGAAAGTAAACACAACGGGTGGCGTGAGTGTGGGGGGGGGGGCGAGCAGGGAGGGAGGTGGACGTCTAAACAGTGGCCCCCACCACCGCCACCACCACACAGCCACCACCGGAGGAGGGGGTTGTGGGAGGTCCCCACCCCCCAACTGCCACTGAGCGGGGCAATGGCTGTGGTCCGGGAAGTCGCAAACTCTGTTCGTGAGCCTGCGTTTGCCACCAACGAAGAATACGTTATGATGCTGTTGCTGCTGCTGCTGATGATAATGGTGGTGATGACGATGGTGATGGCTGGTGATGGCAATGGTTATAGTATTGATGCTGCTGACAATGGTGAAGATGGTGATGATGCTGCTGATGACAATGGTGATGATGGCATCGGGGGTGGTGATGATGGCGATGTTTGATGGTAACGTTTTTAGAGTGGTGATTGGTGATGGACGTGGTATTGATGATGATGATGTTGCTTGTTGATGAGAGGAAGATGATATTGATGACGACGATGGGGATGATGACAGGACACGTGATCTCACGCGATGCCATCTCCAGACACCTACGACCACATCACCTGGAGTGCGCCAGAAGCGAGGAGAGATTTTACGTTGAGCCTGCCCAGTGGTGCTGGCGTCAGACAGACATTGTGGGGGCTGCCTCGACCTTCGTCGACTCGCACGGTGTCTCGATTTGAACCGACGCTCGCCCGTGTCACGTGGGGCATGCACGCCCCACGTGTACACACACGTGTACAGGATCTCGATCTTAATGCGAACCAGCATCGCGCGTCTCATGCATCACGCCGTGGCTTCGTTTGGCAATCACCGTGAATTGGGGGCGGAGGGGCGGACGAGATGGAGGGAGCGTGGGGCGGAGGGGCGGACGAGATGGGCAAAGCGGCGCCCGAGACGGAAGAGCAGGAACAGGAACCTTCAACTCGAGGCCCACGGCCACAACTGGACGGCTTCCCCTTTCACTTTCTTCTCTGCCCGGTTCCGCTTTATGTTGGGGGTGGGTGGGTGGGTGGGTTCAGCCACCAGCGCCGTCATGAAGGACGCGTAAACATTCACCCCCCCCCCCCCCCCCCCGCGGCATCGTGGTAAAAATCCGGGCAACGCGACAGAGTGAAGAACGGCCAGTTCCATGTGACATCCGGGGGGGGCGGAGGGTGACACGGGGGACAGCGGCTTGGCTACCGAGGGGTGGGCGGAACCATCGCCACAAATGGAACTCTTCAGGGACACTACCGGCTATGGATGTAAACGCATCTCCTCTGTACCGGGGGTGCTTGGGGCGGGGGGTTGCCACCTCCGAGTTCACAAAAACCGGGACGTATCGTGTGCAAGAGGATATCGCACACGGCCACGCAGGTGCACCCATTATTCTGGAGTTGTTGATGCCTCATTACTTATCGGAGCTTCTGTTGTTGCTCTCGCTCGATGTCTGTTCGGAACGCTGCTCGGCGGGCTTGGGAGTCCGGGGTTCCACGGCGTTGGGCGAAAACCGTCGGAGTGGCAAAGCCTGCCCGATAATAATCCCGTACAATTCAACTCTCTTTGTCCCGTGTTGAAATAATCCTGTCAGCTGCGTTGTGAAAACGAGACTGACGCGAAGAGGCGAAGTGAATGCGGCGTGGCCGAAATGACTCCCAACGATTGGTGGGAAATGGTGCACCGCGTGCATCATCATCACCACCATAATCACCTTCATCACCACCGCCGTCACCATCACCACCATCACCACCGCCATCACCACCGCCATCATCATCACCACCACCATCACCACCACCATCACCACTATCACCACCATCACTATCACCACCATCACTACCACAACCATCACTACCATTACCACCACCACTACCACGACGGTTCTCATCAAACTGACAGAAGCGGGGGTAGGGGGTGTGGGGGGGGGGGCTCGGCTCTCCCAGGAGGACGTCAGAGCTGCCTCTTCAATAACGAGAGGTCGATCTCGGGGGGAAACCCCGGGACAGGTGGCAACCCTAAGCACAGTCCCTGCGTGCGTTCACCTCGCCATCTCCGCACGCCGAGATTCGGGCGGAGGTTGCGGATGTGGGACTCTAGAGTCGAGATTTATCATCTCAGGGAGGGAGGGGGGGGGTGAGAATCTGCCTCCTTCGTTTCGTGTCGTCTCGGTTGCGTCGTTTTGTCCGATTGTTGGTGTCGTTCGTTCCGTCTGCGTTGGCGGTGTTGTTTGTTCCGTCTGCGTTGGTGGTGTCGTTCCGTCTGCGTTGGCGGTGTCGTTCGTTCCGTCTGCGTTGGTGGTGTCGTTCTGTCTGCGTTGGCGGTGTCGTTCGTTCCGTCTGCGTTGGTGGTGTCGTTCTGTCTGCGTTGGTGGTGTTTTTCTGTCTGCGTTGGCAGTGTTGTTCCGTCTGCGTTGGCAGTGTTGTTCCGTCTGCGTTGGCGGTGTCGTTCCGTCTCGTGATTCCCGAGCCAATTGTCCGGCAACTCTGCGGGTGCCTCCGCGTGCCGGGTTAAAAGTAATGAGAAGAATCGACACTCGTTCGCGGGCGCGAAAATACTCTATGCAATGTACCTGGAGCCAAAAACTAATTGATGTAAATAATCGATCATTAATTGATGAATAATCGCTACCCCCGTATTCTCCGGAGTATAAGACACGATCCGGAAAGTAAGACGCCACTCCGGGTGTCTTCCCTGTGTAAATTAAGTTAACACCGTACACAGCTACCGGAGTATAAGACGCACTCCCAAACGTTTGCTTTAACGTAGCGTGACGGGGGGCAGGGGGGGTTATTGAGTGCGTCTAACAATCCATAGATTATTCTCATTGTCTATCGCTGGGCTGTTGGGGGGAGGGGGGAAGGAAGGGGGGGGTGATGCTGTGAAGGAGCGAGGTGTAGACTTGTGCACCACACACACGTCCCGTGTATTTGTACATATCGCAGCGAGACCAGGTGCTGTTGATGATGACGGGAACAATGGAGCAATGCAAGGAACTAAAAGAGGAGGTGGGGATGATTGACGACCTTGGGTGGTGGCCTCGGTTACTTTCACCGGTGATGGTGGGCGGGTGAGTGGGCAAGTGAGTGGGTGGGTGAATGGGTGGGCGAGTGGGTGGGTCAATGGGTGGGCGAGTGGGTGAGCGGGTGGCCGAGTGGGCGAGCGGGTGGCCGAGTGGGTGAGCGGGTGGGTGAGCGAGTGAGCAAGTGGGCGAGCGGGTGGGCGATTGGGTGAGTGGGTGGGTGGGTCAATGGGTGGGCGAGTGGGTGGGTGAGTGTGTGGGCGAGTGGGTGGGTCAATGGGTGGGCGAGTGGGTGGGTCAATGGGTGGGTGAGTGGGTGAGTGAGTGGGCGAGTGAGTGGCTGAGTGGTTGGCCGAGTGGGTGGGCGAGTGGGGGGCCGAGTGGGGGGCCAAGTTGGTGGGCGAGTGGGTGGGCGAGTGAGTGGGCGAGTGGGTGGGCGAGTGGGTGGGTCAATGGGTGGGCGAGTGGGTGGGTCAATGGGTGGACGAGTGGGTGAGCGGGTGAGCGGGCAGGTGAGCGGACGGGTGAGCGAGTGAGCGAGCGAGCGAGTGGGCGGGCGAGTGTGCAGGCGAGTGGGTGGGCGAGTGGGTGAGTCTGCGGGCAAGTGTGTGGGCGAGTTGGGCGGGCGAGTGGGTGGGTGAGTGTGCAGGTAAGTGGGTGAGTATGCGATCGAGTGGGTGAGTTGGGCGGGCGAGTGGGTGGGCGAGTGGGTGAGTCTGCGGGCGAGTGGGTGAGTGAGTGGGTGAGTTGGGTGGGCGAGTGGGCGAGTGTGTGGGTGAGTTGGGTGGGCGAGTGGGCGAGTCTGTGTGCGAGTGTGTGGTCGAGTGGGTGGGCGAGTGAGTGAGTGGGTGGGTGAGTGTGCGGGGAAGTGGGTGAGTGGGTGGGCGAGTGGGCAAGTGTGTGGTTGAGTTGGGCGGGCGAGTGGGTGAGTGTGCGGGTGAGCGAGTGGGTAAGTGTGCGGGCGAGTGGGTGGGTGGGTGAGTGCTTGAGCGGGTGAGTGGGTGGGTGGGTGAGTGGCAAAATAGGGAGCGGTTAGTGGTAGCGGTTAGCTCCGCACTGCGCCACGAACCCTGGCGACCTGATGTTCGACTCCCGCTCACGACCAACATCGGCAATGATTATCTGAACCCATCCTGGGCCTCCCCTAGGTCGACTCGGCCTCAAGTGCGTCCATTGACATGGTGCGCTGTGTCAGCATCACTACTGGGGGAGACAAAGGCGGTCGGGCGTGGATCGAGTGGACTGGATAGAGAGATATTGCGTGGTTGAATATTATCCATAACACACGGACTCCTCTACTTACGAATATATGTGAATTACGAACTTTCAGAGATAAGAACAAACCTGTCCATGTGTCCAGTTGCCTGTTCGGACCGAGAGTCGTGAGTTCAACCGCCATGCAATAGATGGCGGTAGTGACATCTACAGAACATGAAGAACCGAACATGAAGAACCAGTGGCATCTACATCCACAGAACATGAAGAACCAGTGGCATCTACATCTGTAGAACCAGTGGCATCTACATCTGCAGAAGATGAAAAACCAGTGGCATCTACATCTGTAGAACATGAAGAACTAGCGGCATCTACATTTGCAGAACGTGAAGAACCAGTGGCATCTACATCTGTAGAACATTAAGAACTAGTGGCATCTACATCTGCAGAACGTGAAAAACCAGTGGCATCTACATCTAAATGAGATTATATAACTTTTAATGCCATTCCCGGGTTAAGTGTACACGCCATACAACATGTTTGGAATCGACAGGAGTAAAGTTGGACTTACGAACGAATCGACATACGAACAGACATATGGAACCCAACTAGTTCCTAAGTAGAGGAGTCTCTGTAGATTTTGTTGGGTTACATCGTGTGAATATAAATGTGTCGTTAAACCCACCACCACCCGACACAGCCAATTAGTAAGGTGTGTCACGTAAACAAAACGTGGCCAATTCGTTACCAGTACAGCACACAGCGGTTGTGTGTTGGAGAGTAAACCCACTGCAGCATTTACAATATGAGCCCCGTGACGTTCCGCCTGTAATTACAACTCAGCATCATCAGGCGGACAGCCACAGAGCTGTGGATAAATCCTCCTCCTGCCCGGTTCTTGAATAGCGGGACATGACGTGAGATCATTACTTGTGAATCAGTGTTGCGAAGGCCAGGGCGCGGGGGTGGGCGGGGGTGGTGTTTAATGTTTGCGTAAAAATTACAATGCTTCGCGCGTGTGTGGGGTTCTAGTAGGATGGAGGAGATGATGAGACGTCAGCCAGCCGGAGGGGCGGCATCGCCGGCCGGGAATGTGAGTGCCGTAGGCTTTGCATAGACCGACCAGTAGCAAAACGAAATCATTTTTTCAGTACTCTTTGGTTCTATTCGGTAAAGTCACGTAAAAAAACAACAACAAAAAAATTCACGACGTTTCGGCCACAACACAAGTGGCCTTCATCAGGTGAAGGGAGCAGACTGTCTAGAGGACAGCGCTGGAGTGAAACAGAGCCAAGCTCAGACCGCGACCTTTAAGCAGTGTGAGAGGGAGCAGAGCGCCTTGACAAAGGAATTAGCATAAAAAATAGCATTTAATTGGAGGACTTAGCATGATGAACGATGTACAGGGGGGGAGCAAGTGTCGACCGCACTTGCTGGCCGACACGTCGCGGCATTTTTTATTTATTATTATTATTTTTTGTTGTTTTTTTTACGTGACTTTACCGAATAGAACCAAAGAGTATGGATCCTTGCAGTCACGAAAGCTTCAAATCTAGAATTATTTTTTCAGTGTTATTGTATACCAGATAAGCGCCCTGGCTCTCACAAAGCAGATGGCTCGACGAAGTGGCTGCTGATATCATCGCACGTCAATGTATTGCAGCACAAATAATACTCTAAACCCCACGATGTTGATTCTAAAACGTGGAGGGGGAAAGCTGGAGAAGCCGGAGACGAACAAATCCACACGACCGCGGGGAGAGAGACGCCGCAAACTACAAATATACAGCAGGGTTCAAGGTGGGGATCGAACCCACGGCATCCTGCCTACCAGGCGAGGTAGTTAACATCTCCTAGCAACCGTGGCAGCAAGCGCGGAGGCACGAGGTGCCACCCCCTCCCCCCGTTGGTGGCCAAAGCTACGAGCTGCCCCCCCCCCCCTGATAACCACCATGGTATTTGATTTCAACAACGGCATCAAAGAACAACAAAAAAGTTATTGACAACGCAGTTCACGTAATTTTTTTAAAAATGAAAATGAGTCCATTTACGTTCCACGTTTTATTTAAATTCAGTTAAGAGCAGTAACGTGATGTTACAAAGAGGTAACTAGGACTACGGAGCTGTGGTGGCTGCATTTTGTGAAGATGGAGCGCCTCCTACAGCATTAAATGTTTGCGACCGTGAGCGTACGGATGATGTGATTAGGGCAAGAGGAGCCGCGATGTCTCATAGACTCTAGGGTGCGACCGTGCGAGACAAATCAAATATTGGGGCCTCACCTTGCCGCACCCCCTGAGCTGATAATGTAGTCACTACGTCACTGATAATGTGGTTACTACGTCACTGATAATGTAGTTACTACGTCACTGATAATGTAGTCACTACACCACTGATAATGTAGTTACTACGTCACTGATAATGTAGTCACTACGTCACTGATAATGTAGTCACTACGTCACTGATAATGTAGTCACTACGTCACTGATAATGTAGTTACTACGTCACTGATAATGTGGTTACTACGTCACTGATAATGTAGTTACTACGTCACTGATAATGTAGTCACTACACCACTGATAATGTAGTTACTACACCACTGATAATGTAGTCACTATGCCACTGATAATGTAGTTACAACGTCACCGATAATATAGTTACTACGTCACTGATAATGTAGTTACTACACCACTGATAATGTAGTTACTATGCCACTGATAATGTAGTCACTACGTCACTGATAATGTAGTCACTACACCACTGATAATGTAGTTACTACGTCACTGATAATGTAGTTACTACACCACTGATAATGTAGTTACTACGTCACTGATAATGTAGTTACTACACCACTGATAATGTAGTCACTACACCATTGATAATGAAGTTATTACGTCACTGATAATGTAGTTACTACGTCACTGATAATGTAGTTACTACACCACTGATAATGTAGTCACTACACCATTGATAATGTAGTCACTACACCACTGATAATGAAGTTATTGCGTCACTGATAATGTAGTTACTACGTCACTGATAATGTAGTTACTACACCACTGATAATGTAGTCACTACACCACTGAAAATGAAGTTATTACGTCACTGATAATGTAGTTACTACGTCACTGATAATGTAGTTACTACACCACTGATAATGTAGTCACTACACCACTGATAATGTAGTTACTGCAACACTGATAATGTAGTCACTACACCACTGATAATGTAGTTACTACACCACTGATAATGTAGTCACTACACCACTGATAATGTAGTTACTACGTCACTGATAATGTAGTTACTACACCACTGATAATGTAGTTACTACAGCACTGATAATGTAGTCACTACACCACTGATAATGTAGTCACTACAGCACTGATAATGTAGTCACTACACCACTGATAATGTAGTTACTACGTCACTGATAATGTAGTCACTACACCACTGATAATGTAGTTACTACGTCACTGATAATGTAGTTACTACGTCACTGATAATGTAGTCACTACACCACTGATAATGTAGTTACTACACCACTGATAATGTAGTCACTACAGCACTGATAATGCACTGTGTAACAATGTTTTTTGTTCCTGGGTAGTAAGTGTTATTTCCTAATTGCTTATGCCTCAAAAGTAGAGAAGATGGAAATCATTATCCACAAACTTTGCTTTTGTGACCAGGACAGTGATATTTTGTAATTTACATATTTTCCAGAACATTCCAGAAAGATTCAGTGCTGAGTAAACTTGGAGTAACTTCTAGAACATTCTAGAACTTTCCAGTAATATAAATAGTAGTATAAATACAGGGGCCTTAAGCCCACCAGTTCATTTTAGTTCCAGCTGCCTAAGTGCATACATATCTGCATTTTTACGAGATGGCATCAAGAGGCTGCAAGCATCCGGCAGACGCATTTTGCTCTGTCTGTGGCCAATTTATCAAGACAAGAGCGAAAAAGCACTCTGTGGAAGCATCTGCTAAGATGTGTGAGGACTACAAGCCATATTTCGGCATGCCTGTCGAGGATCAAGACAAACCCTGGGCACCTTATTTCACCTGCGAGCAATTCAAAAAAACTCTGCACGGTAAGATGGACAATTGTTGCTCGTAATTTTATGTTATGAAATTTGTAAAAAAAAAAGAATTGTAAAAGTTTTACATTTGAAAATGTTTTACAATTTTCAATGTTGTTGAAAAAATATAACATATGAAAAATGTTGCGAGAATCTTACAGTCATGGGTGAAATATATATATTTTTGTAAGATGGTACAGAGGGGAAAAGAGAGCCATGAAGTTCGCTATCCCAAGAATTTGGCAAGAACCCACTGACCACTGAAGCAACTGCTACTTCTGCATGGTGGACCCTTTCAAACGTATGACTGTCAAGAATGCACCTGCTATCACTTTCCTTCATCCATCGCCCCGGTGCCACAATGCCATGAGCTACCCGTACCCACTCATCCGGAGAGAGAGCAGCAAGTCAGAGAGCGAAGAAGACGTTGTAGATCCAGATGACAATTTCAGAGGTGGAGCTGAGGAGAGAAACCCATACTACCCCAACCAAAAAGACCTCAACGACTTGATCAGATATCTTGGTCTCACCAAGCCCAATACCAAGCTTTTGACGTCTAGGCTCAAGCAGTGGAGCTTGTTGGATGAAAGTGTGCAAATCGCACATAATTTTCGACCTTGTGATTGCCCAGGGGTAGCGGTGCCGGCGACGACGGCGGAGGTGACAGTGATGACGATGATGGCGGTGATGGCGTTGATGTCGAAGTGCGGACGAGCTGCGATTCCGTCACCGGTAATCTGATGCCACCTGGCAGGGGATAAGAGAATCAGTTTAATTATTTAGTTTTCGTGTCTATTTAACTGTGGCATAATTATTTGTTGCCGCGTGTGATTTCAATGTCTGATATGCAACAAATATTGTGCCAAATATAACCAGAATTGTGCTGTTTGGAAATATTTTCAGCGAGCAGTGCACATTTGTGACGGCGAACGACCCCACGGGATCGGACATGACAAAACTACTCCTGAGAATCTGTTATCCGATTGGTTGAGTAATGGAACCGGTAATCGGTAGGGAAATCAATCACTCAAATAAAACATATAATCAGATATCGCAGCTCTAGCGGTGAGTGGTGCAGGGTGTAGTGGTGGTGAGCGGTGCAGGGAGTGGTGGTGGTGAGTGGTGCAGGGTGTGGTGGTGAGCGGTGCAGGGTGTGGTGGCGATGGTGAGCGGTGCAGGGTGTGGTGGCGATGGTGAGCGGTGCAGGGTGTGGTGGTGAGTTGTGGGGAGTGGTGGTGAGTTGTGGGGAGTGGTGGTGAGTTGTGGGGAGTGGTGGTGAGTTGTGGGGAGTCGTGGTGAGTACGCCACCACTCACCTCCCCGTGCGTGGGACCTCTCTCTGTGCCACGTTCCGCGTGCGAACCGCACAGCGAGCAGCACCGCCCCAACGAACGGGAGGAGGAGGAGCAGGAGGAACTGGAGGGATCCTAGGAGTGCGCGTGGGGGAGGGACATGGAGAAGAGAGCCAGCAGAGCGGCTTAGGACAGACATTACGGACTCGACTCCCCAGCGACTTATACCCCGGGATTCATTTTCTAAATGCTGCTAGGCTGGCTTGCAAGTAGGGACTATTGGTATAAGGCACTACCACTACAACACAAGGTATCCCTGGTCCACAATAATCCTATATTATTGTACCATGCAATCCTATCTTGGGTAGCGAAAACATGTCGTTGCCTTATGGACAGACCCCCCCCCCCCCCACCATAGGAATGTGGAATTTCCACCGCTGGTTCTCAGCTGCAAACCACAGATGAGTACCTCTGTAACTCTCATTCCAGCCAGAAATTACTTTGACTTAAAAAATATATATATTTGTATTATATTATTCCTACACGTGTTTACCGTGGAAAGCCTCACTATATCTTCCTTCCTTTGGAGGGTCCTGCCAAGTTTCCGCAGTAAGGGGGCAGTAATTGCTCTGCACAATGCCAATTGATTAACTCGACCGACTTTCAGACCTCATTCCATTCTCCTTCTCTCCCCCCTCCTCCGCTCCGAGCATAGATGGACTCGTCCGTCTCAACAACCGCTAGTCGCTGTCCGTGGTGCTAACGTTAAGACAAAAACGCCACTTTTTTCAAAAATAAATTCTTGCTGTGGTTTTCACACCTGATGATGATTGCTTGTGTTGCAATCGAAACGTCGTGAGAATGTTATTGTTTTATTTTATTATTTCCCTTCTACGTGACTTTACCGAAAGAACCAAGAATATCTTCTTTGGTTCTTTCGGTAAAGTCACGTAGAATGAGAATAAAATAATAAATTGATAAAATAAAATAACACAATATTCTCACGACGTTTCGGCCACAACACAAGCGGCCTTCATCAGGTGAAGGGGACGAGACTGTCTGGAGGACAGCGCTGGAGTGAGAAAGCCACGCTGAGATCACGACCTTTAAGTCGACCGACTTTCAGACCTCATTCCATTCTCCTTCTCTCCCCCCTCCTCCGCTCCGAGCATAGATGGACTCGTCCGTCTCAACAACCGCTAGTCGCTGTCCGTGGTGCTAACGTTAAGACAAAAACGCCACTTTTTTCAAAAATAAATTCTTGCTGTGGTTTTCACACCTGATGATGATTGCTTGTGTTGCAATCGAATCGTCGTGAGATGTTATTGTTTTATTTTATTATTTCCCTTCTACGTGACTTTACCGAAATAACCAAGAATATCTTCTTTGGTTCTTTCGGTAAAGTCACGTAGAATGAGAATAAAATAATAAATTGATAAAATAAAATAACACAATATTCTCACGACGTTTCGGCCACAACACAAGCGGCCTTCATCAGGTGAAGGGAACGAGACTGTCTGGAGGACAGCGCTGGAGTGAGAAAGCCACGCTGAGATCACGACCTTTAAGTCGACCGACTTTCAGACCTCATTCCATTCTCCTTCTCTCCCCCCTCCTCCGCTCCGAGCATAGATGGACTCGTCCGTCTCAACAACCGCTAGTCGCTGTCCGTGGTGCTAACGTTATTAAGACAAAAACGCCACTTTTTTCAAAAATAAATTCTTGCTGTGGTTTTCACACCTGATGATGATTGCTTGTGTTGCAATCGAAACGTCGTGAGAATGTTATTGTTTTATTTTATTATTTCCCTTCTACGTGACTTTACCGAAATAACCAAGAATATCTTCTTTGGTTCTTTCGGTAAAGTCACGTAGAATGAGAATAAAATAATAAATTGATAAAATAAAATAACACAATATTCTCACGACGTTTCGGCCACAACACAAGCGGCCTTCATCAGGTGAAGGGGACGAGACTGTCTGGAGGACAGCGCTGGAGTGAGAAAGCCACGCTGAGATCACGACCTTTAAGTCGACCGACTTTCAGACCTCATTCCATTCTCCTTCTCTCCCCCCTCCTCCGCTCCGAGCATAGATGGACTCGTCCGTCTCAAAAACCGCTAGTCGCTGTCCGTGGTGCTAACGTTAAGACAAAAACGCCACTTTTTTCAAAAATAAATTCTTGCTGTGGTTTTCACACCTGATGATGATTGCTTGTGTTGCAATCGAAACGTCGTGAGAATGTTATTGTTTTATTTTATTATTTCCCTTCTACGTGACTTTACCGAAATAACCAAGAATATCTTCTTTGGTTCTTTCGGTAAAGTCACGTAGAATGAGAATAAAATAATAAATTGATAAAATAAAATAACACAATATTCTCACGACGTTTCGGCCACAACACAAGCGGCCTTCATCAGGTGAAGGGGACGAGACTGTCTGGAGGACAGCGCTGGAGTGAGAAAGCCACGCTGAGATCACGACCTTTAAGCTGTGTGAGAAGAAACAAAGCGCCTTGACAAAGGAATTAGCATATAATTTAGCATTGAAATGACTTGAGTGATTAGCTTGTGACTGGTCACAGAAAAGGTTATGTTAAAGTTAAAGCATACACATCCGCAAAGGCACCCCTTGACAAAGGAATTAGCATAGGATTTAGCATTGAAATAGCTAAGTTAAAGTATACACATCCGCAAAGGCACTCCTTGACAAAGGAATTAGCATAGAATTTAGCATTGAAATAGCTGAGTGATTAGCTTGTAACTGGTCACAGAAATAGCTATGTTAAAGTCAGAGCATATACATTCACCGAGGCACCTAGTACAAATCAAACAGGAGAATTTAGCATTGAAATAACTAGGCGAATTTAGCATTGAAATAACTGAGTGATTAGCTTGTGACTGGTCACAGAAATGGCTATTTTGAAGTTAAGGCCTACACATCTGAGCTATTCACAGTAACTGGGTATACAATACAATATATAATGAATACTATATAGTGAACCAATAAAAAATACTAAAATATAAATTACCTCAATGTTATCAATAAACTCTATATTCTCCAATCAGCTAAGCTACCAACAATAAGTCGTTATATATCACGCTATATGGCGAAAAAATGGGTGGATTCTTACCCTCAACTTTAGCACCACGGATAGCTACGGGCCCCGTTCAGACGGACGAGTTCATCCATGGTCGGAACAGAGGAGGGGGAGAGAGACAGCTGCGAGGCGCTATTATACTCCATGTTGTAAACTATACCATTAACCGTGGTGTGAGAGGTATTAAGAGTCAATGCCAGCGAAAGAGCTGCGGTCTGAAGGTCATCGTAAAATACAATTAATTAAGAACGGAAATGGTTTAAAACATCTTTCCAATGGTTACTAAGCCAGAATCCATCTTCTCGGTTGAAATTGTCCCCCATTTTTCGCCATATAGCATTGTGATATATGACGACTTATTGTTGGTAGCTTAGCTGATTGGAGAATATAGAGTTTATTACCCTCAACTTTAGCACCACGGATAGCTACGGCCCCCGTTCAGACGGACGAGTTCATCCATGGTCGGAACAGAGGAGGGGGAGAGAGACAGCTGCGAGGCGCTATTATACTCCATGTTGTAAACCATACCATTAACCGTGGTGTGAGAGGTATTAAGAGTCAATGCCAGCGAAAGAGCTGCGGTCTGAAGGTAATCGTAAAATACAATTAATTAAGAACGGAAATGGTTTAAAACATCTTTCCAATGGTTACTAAGCCAGAATCCATCTTCTCGGTTGAAATTGTCCCCCATTTTTCGCCATATAGCATTGTGATATATGACGACTTATTGTTGGTAGCTTAGCTGATTGGAGAATATAGAGTTTATTGATAACATTGAGGTAATTTATATTTTAGTATTTTTTTATTGGTTCACTATATAGTATTCATTATATATTGTATACCCAGTTACTGTGAATAGCTCAGATGTGTAGGCCTTAACTTCAACATAGCCATTTCTGTGATCAGTCACAAGCTAATCACTCAGTTATTTCAAAGCTAAATTCGCCTAGTTATTTCAATGCTAAATTCTCCTGTTTGATTTGTACTAGGTGCCTCGGTGAATGTATATGCTCTGACTTTAACATAGCTATTTCTGTGACCAGTTACAAGCTAATCACTCAGCTATTTCAATGCTAAATTCTATGCTAATTCCTTTGTCAAGGAGTGCCTTTGTGGATGTGTATACTTTAACTTAGCTATTTTAATGCTAAATTCTATGCTAATTCCTTTGTCAAGGGGTGCCTTTGCGGATGTGTATGCTTTAACTTTAACATAGCCTTTTCTGTGACCAGTCACAAGCTAATCACTCAGCCATTTCAATGCTAATTGTTATGCTAATTCCTTTGTCAAGGCGCTTTGTTTCTTCTCACGCAGCTTAAAGGTCGTGATCTCAGCGTGGCTTTCTCACTCCAGCGCTGTCCTCCAGACAGTCTCGTCCCTTCACCTGATGAAGGCCGCTTGTGTTGTGGCCGAAACGTCGTGAGAATATTGTTATTTTATCAATTTATTATTTTATTCTCATTCTACGTGACTTTACCGAAAGAACCAAAGAAGATGAATCCTTGCAGTCACGAAAGCTTTAAATCGAAACCAAGCATATGTTGTGGGTTTACTCTCCAACACGCTATTTGGTGTGTTTTGTTTACGTGACAAACCTTACTAATTGGATGTCGGGTGGTGGCGGGCTTAACGACAGATTTCTATTCACGCGATTCAATCCACAGTCCTCTACTATGGACAATATTGGTCGCGAAAGCCTACTCCGTTTCGTTAAACTTGAAAAGATCAGATTGTAGTCGTTTACGAACGATGCCCGAACGTGAAGCGAGTGGCGAGCCTGAGGCCTTGCGTACGAAGAGGCGGCTCCCCACACTCGGAGCGGCAGAGCAGCAGCAGCGGCGGCTGGGCGCTGATCCACGCCGGGCCACAGAGCAGCGCCGCCAACCCCCCCTAGCCATGCGGGCAGCAGCAGCAGCGCTGCCAACCCCCCCCAGCCATGCGGGCAGCAGCAGCAGCGCTGCCAACCCCCCCTAGCCATGCGGGCAGCAGCAGTAGCAGCTGGGCCCCCGCGTTCGCCTGCAAACTGCTCACACGACGAGGCCATTCACCTGGGGTCGTCGCGATGAACGGTCGCGATTCGAATTGGTAATCGATTTCTCTCCACACCCCCCCCCCTCCCCCGTTCACTCTCTCTACTTCGTATTTTATCTTCTATCGATCTCGCGTGCCCACTGTTGCTCGCTCCATCGGCATCAATGTCAGGTGAGATAAAACATTTTCGCGAGCCGTTGGCCCCAATCTTCACCACGATCGCGATTCGATTCATATAGTTGCAATCGATGTCTCTCGGTTAGTGTTAACGTGAGTCGATTATTAATCATGTGTCATTCTGTCTCCGTTTACAAACAAAACAATTGAAAAATAAACAGGGGACGTCTCATGGCGAACCCTCATCGATAGGACAGCCGCAGTTGGGAATTCAACCAAATAGCGCTGCGAACCTGAGTCGATCAGGGGGCGATGAGGACTCGATTCGTTGAGAATCGATTAATCGAGTGGTGGTCACGTGGGCGGCGCGGGGCGTGGCCTGTAAGCGCGCGCGGGCGTGGCCTGTGGGCGGCGTGGGGTGTGGCCTGTGGGCGGCGCGGGGCGTGGCTAATGGGAGGCGCGGGGCGTGGCCTGTGGGCGTGACCTCACTCGACGTGGAGCTGGGGAGGTGGAAAGCAGCAGCGCGCCTACGTCCGCTCGATCCTCCTCCTCAATCTTGATCCTCCTCCTCAATCTTGATCCTCCTCCTCCTCAATCTTGATCCTCCTCCTCCTCAATCTTGATCCTCCTCAATCTTGATCCTCCTCCTCCTCAATCTTGATCCTCCTCGTTGGCGATCTTCGTCGGTACCCAAAGGGCGATCGCCTCGACTCGCCCCTCGTGTCCCCGTGCGGACGAACGGTCCCGCCATGGGAGCGTGCTATTCCCGAACTCCGAAGCGCGAGCGTCCCAGCAAAAAGAGGTGAGTCGGACGTTAAAGCCCCACGCCGGGCTCCGTGTGAGTCGGACGTTAAAGCCCCACGCCGGGCTCCGTGTGAGTCGGACGCTAAAGCCCCACGCCGGGCTCCGTGTGAGTCGGACGCTAAAGCCCCACGCCGGGCTCCGTGTGAGTCGGACGCTAAAGCCCCGCAGTGTAAACACTGGGTGAGGGGTTGGTGACCATTGTTATAATCGTAGCCACAACTTATCCACGGTCTCGCGTCTTATTCAAGTCACTCTACTGCTGGATGAGGACCTCCCCACACCGTATGGGTCGTGGGGGTTATTTAACCATACTTCACCACTCTGGGCAGTGCGAGGTTGTCAAGGCGGGGGACAGCGATGGTGGAGTATGTAAGTGCAGTACAACGATGTGTTCAGCACAGTCCACCAATCACATTGTAGCCCCGCAGTCTCTAGCACCTGTTGTGATTTAGTGGTCGCCTATCCAAGCACTGATCGCGCCCATTCACAGTGACAACAAATACTGCCTCTGAGAACCCAAACTTTCATCAGCATTGGAGCAAGCAAGTCCTGTCTACTGGACAGTGTCTCATCACCAAAGTCGGGCTTGCTTGACCCAATACTGGTGACATACAAGGCCGTAATTATAATAAATATTGTGGGGGGGGGGGGGGGACGCATCCCCCCCAATATTCAAATATGCTCACAATGTCGACCCCATTATATTGCTATAAAATAGATTTCCGTTTATATAATTGTGGTTATGGTTGTATTTTAGAAATCACTCATCTCTGCCATTACATACAATGTAACAAGAAAAGGTAAAAAAAGAAAAACACAGAGCAATATAATACAATATACACCATTAGACATTATTGTTAATAAATAAATAATAACTACATCCCATGTGTTAGTTAATTTTTTTAATATTTTAGGCAGGAAATTCGTTTCCAAATTTAGATTTTTTTTCTGGGGGGGGGATCCCCAGACCCCCTGGAAGATTTGGTCCCCCCCAATGTTGACTCCATGGCTACGGCTTTGGTGAAATGCCAGATGTTTTATGAGATTGAGATCCATTGCTTGGACGAACTCAATGCTGATATTAAAATCGAATCACTTATTGCAGGCATTGTAAGAAACACCGCTGCAGGCATAACCGTGTGAAGAATGGCCTTGATGACCACGCCGATGCATCCTCTCCCACCACGGCGTCACCGGTGGTGCAGGAAGGTGGTGCAGACACCTCATGTGGAAAGGTAATAATCATCATCATCACCGTCCCACACGAACACACAATCTCGTGCATTCAGCCACATGGTAACCAGCATAGAACACATCCACCACGGAGATGGAATTATAAAATAAGTTTATGTGCAGGTGCCAGCTAGACTCTTTTGCATTGTCGGACTGTGAGAGGATTATTTTGAATTTTCGGACTGTGAGAGGGAGTGACAGATTGGGGAGGCCTTCATCCAACATCAGATTAACTATGGCTGATGATTATATAAGTGACAATTGTTGAATGATTCCTCTGTCATCATATCATCACCAGCTATTTTCTATCCGCTCCCGATTGACGGCCCGACACACATCATCACCACCCATCACAGTCACGCAATGCCACAATGTATCCGACTCCTGCACGGGAACTGAACTCATTGATCCATCTCTGCGGTGGCCGTACTCTTTCCTTTTTGGCTGCCATTCAATTACCAATCCCGTCCATCAGTTCTCGCAATGTATTCTGCACAATCCCGTTTATCGGAACGGCCAATTGGATGGTTCAAACGTGACTTTATACGCGTCTTGGTGCACACTTTAGCTTGTGTTCCCCTACCACTGCACTGCACGTGTGCACTCTCTACCTGGTGCGTAAACCATGAACGTGATTCCCTCGACAGGAGGCGCCGGCAGAGGGCCGGGTCATTGTGCCGCTCTCCCCACTTGACATCACTGGACGACCATTGCCCCATGGGGATGGCGAGCCTCCCCACGCCTCCGCTGACAACCCCCTTCTCCTGGTCGAGGAGAAGGGACCCAGCGAGGAGGAGGCGGAGCGACGCGACAATGAGCCGGAAGTCAGGTAGGGAGGGGACTGCGAGATGCAGCGGTGGACACTGTGGTCTGGTTAGGGAGCACTGGTCGTCTGGACGGGCAGTTAGACAATTACTGTAGGTGTGAGGGAGTGTAAGTGTGAGGGAGTGTAGGTGTGAGGGAGTGTAGGTGTGAGGGAGTGTAGGTGTGAGGGAGTGTAAGTGTGAGCGAGTGTAAGTGTGAGGGAGTGTAAGTGTGAGGGAGTGTAGGTGTGAGCAAGTGTTATTGTGAGCAAGTGTAAGTGTCAGGGAGTGTAGGTGTGAGGGAGTGTAGGTGTGAGGGAGTGTAAGTGTGAGGGAGTGTAAGTCTAAGGGAGTGTAAGTGTGAGCAAGTGTAAGTGTGAGCAAGTGTAAGTGTGAGGGAGTGTAGGTGTGAGGGAGTGTAGGTGTGAGGGAGTGTAGGTGTGAGTGAGTGTAAGTGTGAGGGAGTGTAGGTGTGAGGTAGTGTACATGTGAGTCTTTGTGCAGGCTCATATATGAGTGTAAGTGTCAGCTAGAGCTCGTGTACACTGGTGTTGGTTCCAGCTAGCATAAGGGTACGCAGAATGACACTAGCGAACACTATTGTGATCATTTGTTGTTTTGTTTTTGTTCAGCTCTGAGAATGTTATCCTCGAGATCATCACTGAGGAGCGTTTCTCTGGAATCGCGGTAAGAGTCTTGGTGTAGCGAGTTTATAGTCTCAGCCTGGTCACCAATTGTCACGTAACATTTGTTTTGCCACTTGCTTTGGTAGTTCGGCACAGCAGTTTGCACGCTGCGCTGTGAACCCAGCCACCTCAGTTGGATTCCCAGCAAAGGCTAGATTAATTGGAGGGGGATATCAGGGAATACGGACTCTACGTTTGTAACGATGTTTCAAACGTGCGGCTTAGCCCGAACACGCAACCTTGACACCCATCCACACGACAATCAGGCATACCCTGCTGACGAGACTCAGATCATTAACACCGGCCCAGAGATTCCCTGATGGAAAACATTGGACCCACAGGCTCATAGTCCGATGAACTAAAATGTTAATTTCTTTATAGACTGTGAAACAGATACGCGTGCTTTTTCTTAAGTCGGAACATTCATCAGCTATGAGAATGCATTTGGCGGCACACCCTTATAAAATACAGCGTGGTCTGGTGCGGTTTGCTGTCTGCAGAACAGCGGTGATGGTGGCGAGGATGCACCGCGTCTGGCACGCGAGTGCGAGCCGCTGGAGCAAGGTGAGGCGTCGTTTCCTCTGTTATAACGGGTTGCGTGTGGATCCCCGGTTATAATGGACCGTGTGTGAGTCTTTGGTTATAAGGGGTCATGTGTGGGACCCTGGTAATTATGACCCATATGTGGAACCCTGGTTATAATGTGTGTTGTGTGGGTCCCTGGTTCTAACGGGCTACGTGTGGAACCCTGGTTATAATGTGTGTTGTGTGGGTCCCTGGTTCTAACGGGCTGCGTGTGGAACCCTGGTTATAATGTGTGTTGTGTAGGTCCCTGGTTCTAACGGGCTGCGTGTGGAACCCTGGTTATAATGTGTGTTGTGTGGGTCTCTGGTTCTAACGGGCTGCGTGTGGAACCCTGGTTATAATGTGTGTTGTGTGGGTCCCTGGTTCTAACGGGCTGCGTGTGGAACCCTGGTTATAATGTGTGTTGTGTGGGTCCCTGATTCTAACGGGCTGTTTGTGGAACCCTGGTTATAATGTGTGTTGTGTGGGTCCCTGGTTCTAACGGGCTGCGTGTGGAACCCAGGTTATAATGTGTGTTGTGTGGGTCCCTGGTTCTAACGGGCTGTGTGTGGAACCCTGGTTACAATGTGTGTTGTGTGGGTCCCTGGTTCTAACGGGCTGTTTGTGGAACCCTGGTTATAATGTGTGTTGTGTGGGTCCCTGGTTCTAACGGGCTGTGTGTGGAACCCTGGTTATAATGTGTGTTGTGTGGGTCCCTGCTTCTAACGGGCTGTGTGTTGCATTGATTGCCACAGCGGGTGGAGATTGGGCGGAGGGCAGCGTCCCGCAGCGCCGTCACCAAGAGCTGCAGCGCCACTTGGCGGAGACGGTGGAGAGACTGAAGGAGGTCAACGGCAACCAGGACCTGAAGGTATGCGGGGGGGGGGGTCGTGAGTTCAAATACCCGATTCTGACAACTACTGTATATTTGCAGTGTACGTATTCTCCTCATGGTTGCGTGGATTTTTCTCCAGGTCCTCCAGTTTTTCCCTCCACAATTAGAAACGCGTGTTTTTAGAGTATTTGGCTGCTATAAATATCCATGCGATATTTCACTTCGTGGAGCTAGCAGTTGTAGCCGAGTCTCTTCTGAAAAAGAGCTATATAGCTCAGTGGGCCTTACCTAGTAAAATAAAAAACAAATAGTTTTAGTGTCATAGTTTAGTTTTAATAGTGTGAGTGTACCTGTGTGTGTGTGTGTGTGCGATGGGCAGACCAAGGTCATGAAGTTCGAGCTGGCCAAGGCCTCGTCAATGCCCATCAACCAGATCTCCAACACGTCTGGTGAGCGCCGTCCCCTCCCCTCTCTCGTGAAACGTCGAGTCTCAGCCTGCCCCAGCTCCCGCGGTGTAAACGCACAATCGGGCAGCTTGTGCGGCAGTCACTTTGTCACGACTGCCGTAGTGCAGCGCTGTTGTATAATACACGTCCCCCCGTTTTTACACGTGCCCCCCCCAACGTGTCCTCGTGCGCAGGTTCTCACCTGCGCGTCATCACCGGCAAGCTGGACTTGCTGTTGAGCGGCACGGCCGTCGTGTCGGGCACGCGCTCCACCAGCGTGTCGGACCACCCGCAGGGCCTGCTCTACGTCCTGCACCGGGTGGCTGAGAGGCTCGTGGTACGTCGACAAGCCCCCTCGCAAAGCCCCCGCGTCTTGCCTCGCAGTCAAATGCACCTCGCATGCACGCACCTCCACGGCACCACCGTCGTCATCGCCATCATCCACCGACATCTGCATTTCACCTTCGCCTGTGTGCTCGCTGCTAGGATCAGTTCACTTGAATGTGTGTTCATTTATTCTCACGGTTCATTCATCGATGCTTCTTATACCAGAAAGCCACAATGCGTCTCATCAAGAATGTTTTTTTTCAGCGGGGCTCCTCTTGCAATGTTTGTGAAGTTCATAATTGCCCGTTTAATTGGGAAAGATAAATGAGATAGGTTATTTATGACAAACTAAATAAGTACAGCAAATTGGTTGTCTTCGGTTCCGGTTTCTTCACCTCACCCTCTCTCCTCCTGCGTCTCTGCCACTACAGAAGCAGAGCGAGGAGGAGGTGGGGTGGAACCACGCGGCGGTGTTCCCCATCGCGGCTGTCACCGTGGAACTGTGGCACCGCCACCCAGCCCTCGGGGAGCTCCTGCTTGCTCACCTGCTCAGCAAGTGCCCCTACATGGGCCCCGTCTTCCCTCGTCCCACGCCTGGGCAGAGCCAGGAGGACGCTTTCAGGTGAGGGCACTAGGGACCTGGCTTGGGGGGCGGTGGTAGTTGGGGGGTGAGGAGTGAGCGGTGAGAGCTGTGCGTGCGTGTGGCGTGTGCTTGACGCCCGTGTCTCCCCCCATCACCCGCAGGATCCTCGGTTACCGCTTCGAGGATGGGAGAGTAGAGAACGAAGACTTGTTTCTCCAGAGAATGTCGGGCATGGCGCGCATGTACGCGGCCATCATCTCCGCGCCCGTGCCCCCCTCCAGTGGCAACAAGGTAGCACCGCCAATCCGGGGTCACGATCTCCATCAAGAATCGGATCTCACTCTCTCCGTCACGTACAGTTTGGTTCGCTCTGCTAGTGTACGTGTAACATTGTTTGCATGCGATCTGCTTAAATCGTAAGCCACTGGCTCTGTGTAGCGCAAGTACGATAATGGGATTTTAAATTGACGAATCTCTCCCACACCTGCCACCCTACCCCACGCGTGCCGTGTGCGTGAATCGCAGAGCCACCCCCACGGCATGAGTCACGGCTGGACCTGGCTCATGCAGGTCCTGGATATGGAACCCATGGCCAATGTCACCCCCACGGTGCTCTTCAGCTTTCTGGAGGTACGCACGAGAGCACACGGGCATGAGCACACAGCGCGTGCACAGGAACACACGGGTACACACACGGGAACACAGCGCACAAGCATTGTGATAGAGACGAGGCTGCCCTGTGACTTGTTCACATGCTCCTGGTGTGTGTGAGCAGGTGGCAGGTAATGCAATGGCGATTGCATACGGCGATCAGCTCTGGGAGCTGCTCGATGGGTTAAGGAAAGAATACATCCCAAGGTACCTCTCGCCCGGTGGCAGTCTCGTCTCCATCTCACCTTCACGAAGCCATTTATATTTGCACGTGTTCCTTGCATTGACGCCTGAAGTCGATTTGCTTTCTACTGTTTTTATGTTGTGGCAATAGACTGAATCACCTTGTCAAGTAACCAGCTAATATCAAAGTAACATTGCACTTGTACATACAGAAAGGTCCTTGCACCGCCATAATTTTCCCCTGCGGATCGTAAACTTTGGCTCTTGGAAGACTCTTGACCAGCCCAGTTTTCCACCCACAGCAATTGGCAGGGAGGCGGTAGCGATGCGATCGACGTGACTGTGAAGTCAGCTGTCGACAGCAGGCTCCCGTTACAGTGTGTCTCTGAACGAGCTTCAAGCTGTGGTTGGTGATGGTCACCGGTTAAGGACTGGAGCCGGAAGTTTGTAAGAATCGATGGATGCACAACTAAACTCGCTGCGTCTCTTCTTGTCCTGCAGAATCGAGAAAGTATCCATCCCGCAGCAGATGGGAACTGTGGTCAGACTGAGGCTGTTCCTCGAGGTACCGGCTTTGACGACACAACTTTGACACACACACATTTATTCCAGTGCCATTGTCATAACCCGCACAGCAATGTGTGTAGCATTACCTTAAGTCATAACAGCCGCGGAAGGTGACATCACATAATGATATCTGAAGTCACTCAGTAGCTCCCTTTATCCATGCTCGCAGCAATCGCCATCCTTAGTGGGCACATTGCGAGCTGGTCAGGAGACGTCAGTACAGCAGCGGAGTGAACGTAACTGTGCAGAGCTGTGTTTTATCCGAATGTGTTGTGGCTTTTCCCCGGGTATTCTGGATTCTTCCCAATCGCCAAACTTGCCTTTACGGAATTCGCCAAACATCCCAATACAGGGCCATCCTGAAGTAGAGTGTTAACACTCAATGCGGCCAAAGTTACATTCATTAGGGGCATAGTTAGTACCATGTGTGTGGGTGTAATTATTGTCAAAGCATTTGTAAGTACATGTCAATGAAATCGTAAATATTAAGAGTTAGAAAATCCAAATTAGATGAAAATTTGAGTTGAACAAAGGTATTTTTTCGTGAAGTAATCTGTGCCCAGGATAATACCTTAAACTCGCTACACTTGAGACTCCGGTTTAATCACAGATGGCTGAAACCTCAATTCAAACCCAAGATCTGAGTGGTGCTGGCTTTGCACTCGAACACATAATTAGCCCCGTATTCACTTTGTCACTTAATGTAATTTTTTACGTGTCGGGAAGTTGGGAAACACTTCCCAGAAATAAATTAGTAATTCTCCTCTCATTCCGGCATGCGTACACACGAAGGGACGGTTAATAGTCAATTGCCTGAATCACCAGGTCTCCCCTTCACACAGGGTTTCTAGTACATCATCAGACATGTGCGGCAGTCCTACCCCATGATTGTGTATAACTCACAAATGACATCATTCCCTACCGCATTACACCAGGGATGGTGGGTTAGGTAATTGGGATCATCTACCTCACACCTGAATGGGAGGAGCAGGAGGATGGGTTGAAAGGTGATTGGCCAGGAGGGTTGAAGGGGAAAGGCAGGGAAGGGTTGAGGGAAAAGCTCGATGGTGGATCGGGACATTTGCCAGGAAACTCTTAACGCGTGTGTCGGACTGTTCAATAAACATACAAATAGCACAACCAAGTACGCGTCTAGAACTTCTCCACAAAGTGCGCTTTGGGCTGAAAAAGCCTCTGACCGGCGTGCATCGCTTCCTGCACAAGAAACAGCAGCTACATTAAAATAACTTATTAAATATTCACCTTAACAGCACTCCAGACACCAGAGCGAGGCATTCTATTGGCACGCTGCCACTGGTTGGCCCTTCAAAACCCATGTGGAGCTGCTGGGCTGCCCGGACTCGAGTATCCACATTAATCCCTGTTTGTGTGTGTTGTGTTTGTGTGTGTTGTGTTTGTGTATGTTGTGTTTGCCTGCAGGACTGTTTTGTTAATCGGGAGATTCCTTTGCCAAGCGGGCATCTCTCAGAAGAATTTTGGAAGGCTTAATAAGATCACCCTTCACACCTGTACATTATGTAAATATGTGTTTTATGCAAGTAACTCCCATAATACAGGTTTTCTAGGTTAGATCGCGTAAGTGTACAAATGTGTCGTTAACCCCGCCACCACCCGACACAGGCAATGAGTAAGGTTTGTCACGTAAACAGAATATGCCAATTCGTCACTAGTACAGTACACCGCTTTGTTGGAGAGCAAAGCCACAACATTTACAATCTGTGTACGATGTTTCGCCAGTAATGACAATGAGCTTCTTCAGGCTGCAGCCAGATTTGTGGAGAAATCCTGTTTCGTTCCTTAACTAGAGGGGTAGTAGATGTGATGACAACACTTGTGTGTTCTTCTTGTGCCGTGGTGGGGGGGGAATTAATTAATGTAAATAATTAATGTATATAATTAATCTATATAAATAATGTATATAAATAATGCATATAAATAATGTATATAATGAATGTATATAATTTATGTATTTAAATAATGTATCTAATTGCTGCTTTGTAAGCCAACCATCAAATAATAAAATGTTTAAATGCAGGTCAGCATGCTTCAATAGTGATTACCGTTGGTATGGCTATTTTAGTATACACAATCAGCAGCAGGTACAATAACAATGGCCTTGCATAATGCGCATGCATAATGTACATTGATTACCATATATATATAACTCAAACGGCAACGGATACCCACAGTAATTTATATGCATTAATTCATCCCTCCCCCACTTCGCGCAAGAACGGCACACAAGTGATGTCATCACATCTACCCCTCTATTTAACAAAACAGGAGGATTTCTCCACCAATCTGGCTGTCACCTGATGAAGCTCGTTATTACTGGCGAAACGTCGTACTCAGATTGTAAATGTTGTGGCTTTGCTCACCAACACAGCAGTGTGCTCTACTAGTAACGAATTGGCACGTTCTGTTTACATTATAAACATTACTAATTGGCAGTGTCGGGTGGTGGCGGGTTTTTTGACACATATTTACGCGATCTAACAAAAAAAACCTGTATTATGGATGACGTCAGTCGCGAAAGCTTACGTGTTAAACAGTAAATCATTTATTCGTAAATGAAATAAAAACCCTGAATTGCTACATTGTGTCATGGTTGCTTGTATGCAATATCTACAGTGGTGTGTTCCTGGTGTGTAAACAGCAAAAAATAACTGCAAAACATGCACAAATACACACGAAGATGAATAGCAAAACAAAAACTCACTGGGCATGACACACCAACCGGGCCTTTATATGGGAAGAGACAGCGGCATTAACCACGATGTGTTCATCGTCATTTGCTGAAGGCTACCAAATGTTTGGATGGCTCAACCAGGACACATGGTGAATTGGTCGCCCCTCTATCTGTCCCCCTCCTACTTTACATAGCCATGCTTACACTAACAACCGTTAATATACTCTGCCCACTGATCATAGGCCTCACTAATCTATCAGCAACGCTGGAGGACCCAGAGAAAAATCCACGTGATCACCACACGGAGATAGAACACGCAAGCTCAAAATATACAACAGGCAACGCCAGGTTCCAGCACCGAACCCACGACATCCTCCATGCCAGGCGAGGGAGATAACGTCGCCTTCGCCACGGTTGATGCCATGGGTTGGGGTTACAGTGCACAGAACGTTACTAGGCCCAGACTCCAAGAACACAACAGCGGTCACGTCACACCTTTATCACTTTTTATTTCGGATTCTACGGATACAAAAGTTTCCATGCTTAAGATGACAATACTTTGCGTTGAGATGATACGCAGTGATATTTGCAGATACATTTTCGTCTATGTCACAAAAATGATTATAAAAACAAAAATAGTTTGGCTTCTTGTGGGGCAGAATCCCCCCCACCACCCCTCAGGCACGGCTTTGACACCGCACACCGCACGGATTTTTACAAAAACTGTTCCACCATCAGTCGTCATCGGCACCTATCGGCCACGAGCGCGCGTTCAGCACAAATCACAAAACGTCGGACGTGTCCGGCCCTGTCCGCCTGGCTATCCAGGCCCCAGTCGCTACCCAATACCAGAAACCACCACCCAGCAACAGCACCACCGTCACCACAACCAACAACAACTGCCGTAAGCCACCGTGACACGTTACGTGAACTGAGACCCACGTCTAACAGAGAGGGTCCTTGCCTATAAACATGATTTGAAGATTTCGTGACTGCAGGAATCCATACTCTTTGGTTCTTTCGGTCAAGTCACGTAGGTAGAAAAAATAATACTAGATCACGACGTTTCGATCGCCACAAGCAATCGTCTTCAGGTGGGAGAGAGAAACAGCCAACCACTCACAAGGTGCGACTCCTTCTTCCGAGATTTGAGGCACGGCAGCCTCAGCAGGGGTATCCCCACTTTCCCCCATGATGTTGTCTGGGTTGAGGGATTTCCCTTTCCCTAAGACCTCAGAAATGTTTAACAAACCTGCACACCTGTCCTTGGGGGTTAGAGATCGGATCACCTTTCTTTCCTGTAAGGATTGTGAATTCTGTGCCGTTGCAAGTTACTTTTTTGATGGAATTAAATAGTGATTTGTAATCCCGGGGTCTAAGGCAGCTCCATCTTATCAGCAACCTGCGACCACGAGTAAGCCTCCTCATTTCGACGTGGGGACGCTGTAGACAGTGGGAGGGGGCGTTTCGTGTTTTCATGTCGACGTGGGACGCTGTAGACAGTGGGAGGGGGCATTTCGTGTTTTCTCAGCCAGCTAGAGAACCTCCTCCGTCAGCCAGGGTCTCTGGGGAAGTGTGGAACGCGTAACCAAAGCAGCCATTGCAGCTGCATGAGCCACAGGTCTAAAGCTCAACCATTCCCCCTCGGCATTAGGATGAGGGGGGGAAGGATGCCAACCCCAGCTGCTGGCAATGATTAAATGATCGCTTGCAACTTGTACCAGCGAGCTGAGACCAGGCGACTGTGTCTTTGAATGGGGTCCGAGATGGTCAGCCACCACCGCAGTGGAACAATGGCGAGCGCATCGTACAGATGACGAGCTAACAGTCAGATACACTCCACGGTAGGTCCTGGTGTCTACGCCGATGCTGGAACAAAATGTTGGTGATTACCAGGCCATGAGCTGCACAGAAGTCTAGCAGCGTCCGACCACCAACACCTCCACTACACCACCACCCACAATCTCCACCACCACCTCCACCACCACCTCCACTACACCACCACCTCCACAAAACACCACCACCTCCAGCACGCCACCACCTCCACCACATCATCATCCCCACAACACTACCACCTTTACCATCACCACACCGCCACACTCAAGACACCGCCACCTCCACCAGACCCCCACCTCCACCAAACCACCACCTCCATCAGACCTCCACTCTACCACCACCTCCACCAATGACCGCCGTTCACAACTAAGTGGCAGTGACGCCAAGCGACCGGTTTATTTTGGCTCCTGTAAAACCCAATGTGCAATAAATGCTCGCTTTCGATGGGGATCTGGTTGTACCGTAGACACCTGCTCACTGCCGCAAACAGAACGCGAACAAAACCATCCATAAACACGTGTACAGGTTCCAGTGTGCAGGTTCCAGTGTAAAGGTTCCAGTGTACAGGGTCCAGTGTGTAGGTTCCAGTGTACAGGGTTCCGTGTGCAAGTTCCAGTGTACAGGGTTCCGTGTGCAGGTTCCAGTGTGCAGGTTCCAGTGTACAGGTTCCAGTGTACAGGGTCCAATGTGCAGGGTCGAGTGTACAAGGTCCAGTGTGTAGGTTCCAGTGTACAGGGTTCCGTGTGCAAGTTCCAGTGTACAGGGTTCCGTGTGCAGGTTCCAGTGTACAGGTTCCAGTGTACAGGGTCCAATGTGCAGGTCCAGTGTACAGGTTCCAGTGTACAGGTTCCAGTGTACAGGGTCCAGTGTGCAGGTTCCAGTGTGCAGGTTCCAGTGTGCAGGTTCCAGTGTGCAGGTTCCAGTGTACAGGGTCCAGTGTGCAGGTTCCAGTGTGCAGGTTCCAGTGTGCAGAGTCCAGTGTACAGGGTCCAGTGTACAAGTTCCAGTGTACAGGTTCCAGTGTACAGGGTCCAGTGTGCAGGTTCCAGTATGCAGGGTCCAGTGTACAGAGTGCAGTGTGCAGGTTCCAGTGTACAGGTTCCAGTGTGCAGGGTCCAGTGTGCAGGGTCCAATGTGCAGGTTCCAGTGTACAGGGTTCCGTGTGCAGGTTCCAGTGTGCAGGTTCCAGTATACAGGGTCCACTGTGCAGGTTCCAGTGTACAGAGTGCAGTGTGCAGGTTCCAGTGTGCAGGTTCTAGTGTAAATGGTCCAGTGTACAAGGTTGAGTTCCGAATGGCAAGGTCATGCATCAACATCACGGCACAATCAGCACACAGAACACGAGGCGAGATGAACACAATATGTAAGTAAAAAACTTAAAGTGTGCAAAGAAGAGCACGTACACTTGAAGGGATTGGAGGTCCAAAAGTGATTTAGAGTAGGACAAGTGTGGTAAAGTGTTGATCCCAAACGTTGCTCGGCTATTTCTAAGATCATGGGTTGCCATACGGAACAGGGGGTGGGAGGGGGGGGACTGAGCATGAAGAGCGAGGAGCTGCTACGGAAGCGTGCACGGGGATTGTGGCCCCCGTGCACGGGGATTGTGGTCCCCCTGCACGGGGATTGTGGCCCCCGTGCACGGGGATTGTGGTCCTCGTGCATGGGGATTGTGGCCCCCGTGCACGGGGATTGTGGTCCCCCTGCACGGGGATTGTGGTCCTCGTGCACGGGGATTGTGGCCCCCGTGCACGGGGATTGTGATCCTCGTGCAAGGGGATTGTGGTCCCCGTGCACGGGGATTGTGGTCCTCGTGCACGGGGATTATGGCCCCCGTGCACGGGGATTGTGGTCCTCGTGCACGGGGATTGTGGTCCTCGTGCACGGGGATTGTGGTCCCCGCTGTCAAAGGGACCAGCCACTGGTCTGGACAACAACGGCCATTGCTTAGAAACAGACGCCTAATGTTTATATTCCATTGAAGACGGTGTCATTGACGAGTGTGTTGAGTCGTGTTTGTTGTTAATTGTCCTTGTTCACCACCGTCAACGCAGCACGTACAAATAATCTGTTGGAACAGATTTGTGAACAAGAAGGCATCATGTGCAGGTGTACTGCATTGTAACATCAACAGGGTCAGGTGTTGAGCCATGGCACTGCTGCATGGAGTGTTGCACTCAACTCGGACCCATATCTGACAGTGGGGCCTTGCTTGTAACATCTGGCACTTTACAAGCATTGATACAAGCGATGAGACTGAGGGCCAAAAAAAGATATTAAAAATAAAAAATAAATAAATAAACACTAATTGGAAAACTAAAAAAATAAAATATATTTTAAAAAATAAATAAAAATATATATAAAAAGAGGGTCAAAACCTGTCCAGAGTATTGCTTGTTGTTCAACCAATGCTGCTGATAGAATGCACTCTTAGAAGGTTGTGGGGCTGATGGGATGCGTAAAGCACTTGCATCGTTTATGTGCAGATACAAATATGTAGCGGCTCGTGTCTGCTTCGGTACTTCGTTATTTTATTAATGTATCTGTTGTAGCTTTGTATTTGTCCTGAAGTGGGCGTCACGTGAGCGTGTACCGTGCAGTACTGCATCGGGACTCCAAAGATGTCCCCCAGAGGGCGACTTATAGCCAAACCACTCATCTCTAACCTTCACCTCTAAACCCTTAACCCTAATGACTGTAACCCTTGACCCTAAACCCGAACGATGACCACTAAACGGTGAGTATGTAAGAGAGTACTGAATATGTCCACGAGAGGGTGACAGGTAACCAAAGCGAACTCCGACCCCTCACCACCGTCATATAAACTTACTCGTTGGTAACTCAACCACAACCACAACACTAACCCCCCAAACCCCTGACCCTAACACCCCTGATATAAACGTTACTCGTGGGCTTGTGGCCACATCTGCGTCATTACATGTTGTTGCCTGCTGCCGGTCTTGTTTGATTCTCCGCTATAATGTCCCTAAGTCGACACAAGTATATGGTTGAAGCATCACCCTCCTCTCTAGACCCCTCCTCGTCAATGCACGATAATAATTTACTTATTTATCTATCCAGGAGAGCCACAATGAGAGGGTCCTCCTACATTGGGTTCATATTTTGAAGTTTTATTTTAATAATCCTTACATGAATCATACATTATTATCCCCACTTTTAATTATATTCGTCGGTTTCGCGACTAATATTATTCATCATAAATATTTTTTGACTTAGATCCTATAAATATATCGTTAACCCACCACTACCCGACACACCCATAATTCTGGCAAATCGCCTGATGAAGCTGGTTATAATCACCAGTGAAACATCGTACTCAAATTGTCAATGTTGTGGGTTTACTCTCCAACACACAACCTGTTAGTGATGTCGTAGTAACTAATTGGCACGTTTCGTGGAAGGTTGACAAACCTCAGTAATTGGCTGTGTCGAGTGCTGGTGGGTTAACGACGCATTTATATTTACATTATCTAACACTCCCTCACACTTACACTTCCTCACACCTACACTCACTCACACTTACACTCCCTCACACCTACACTCCCTCACACCTACACTCCATCACACTTACACTCACTCACACTCACACTCCCTCACACCTACACTCCCTCACACCTACACTCCCTCACACTGACACTCCCTCACACCAACACTCCCTCACACCTACACTTCCTCACACCTACACTCCCACACACTTACACTCCCTCACCTACACGCCCTCACACTTACACTCCCTCACACCTACACTCCCTCACACTTACACTCCCTCACACTTACACTCCCTCACACCTACACAACCTCACACTTACACTTCCTCACACCTACACTCCCTCACACCTACACTCCCTCACACTTACACTCCCTCACACTTACACTCCCTCACACTTACACGCCCTCACACTTACACTTCCTCACACCAACACTTCCTCACACCTACACTCACTCACACTTACACTCACTCACACTCACACTCCCTCACACCTACACTCCCTCACACCTACACTCCCTCACACTTACACTCCCTCACACTTACACTCCCTCACCTACACGCCCTCACACTTACGCTCCCTCACACCCACACTCCCTCACACATACACTCCCTCACACTCACACTCCCTCAAACTTACACTCCCTCACACCTACACTCCCTCACACCTACACTCCCTCACACCTACACTCACTCACACCAACACTCACTCACACCTACACTTCCTCACACCTACACTCACTCACACTTACACTCCCTCACACCTACACTCCCTCACACCTACACTCCATCACACTCACACTCCCTCACACCTACACTCCCTCACACCTACACTCCCTCACACTGACACTCCCTCACACCAACACTCCCTCACACCTACACTCCCTCACACCTACACTCCCACACACTTACACTCCCTCACCTACACGCCCTCACACTTACACTCCCTCACACCTACACTCCCTCACACTTACACTCCCTCACACCTACACAACCTCACACTTACACTTCCTCACACCTACACTCCCTCACACCTACACTCACTCACACTTACACTCCCTCACACCTACACTCCCTCACACTTACACTCACTCACACTCACACTCCCTCACACCTACACTCCCTCACACCTACACTCCCTCACACTTACACTCCCTCACACTTACACTCCCTCACACCTACACTTCTTCACACTTACACTCCCTCACACTTACACTCCCTCACACTTACACTCCCTCACACCTACACTCCCTCACACTTACACTCCCTCACACCTACACTCCCTCACACCTACACTCCCTCACACTTACACTCACTCACACTCACACTCCCTCACACCTACACTCCCTCACACCTACACTCCCTCACACTTACACTCCCTCACACCTAC
Source organism: Petromyzon marinus (assembly GCF_048934315.1). Classification (NCBI taxonomy): domain Eukaryota; kingdom Metazoa; phylum Chordata; class Hyperoartia; order Petromyzontiformes; family Petromyzontidae; genus Petromyzon; species Petromyzon marinus. The sequence continues at coordinate 59,618 of NW_027423695.1, read as the reverse complement.
ACTCCCTCACACCTACACTCCCTCACACTTACACTCCCTCACCTACACGCCCTCACACTTACACTCCCTCACACCTACACTCCCTCACACTTACACTTCCTCACACCTACACTCCCTCACACCTACACTCCCTCACACTCACACCTACACTCCCTCACACCTACACTCCCTCACACCTACACTCCCTCACACTTACACTCACTCACACCTACACTCCCTCACACCTACACTCCCTGACACCTACACTCACTCACACTTACACTCACTCACACCTACACTCCCTCACACCTACACTGCCTCACACTTACACTCCCTCACACCTACAGTCCCTCACACCTACACTCCCTCACACCTACACTCCCTCACACCTACACTCTCTCACACTTACACTCCCTCACACACTCACACCTACACTCCCTCACACCTACACTCCCTCACACCTACACTCCCTCACACCTACATTCCCTCACACCTACACTCCCTCACACCTACACTCCCTCACACCTACACTCCCTCACACTTACACTCCCTCACACCTACACTCCCTCACCCTTACACTCCCTCACACTTACACGCGCTCACACCTACACTCCCTCACACTTACACTCCCTCACACCTACACTCCCTCACCCTTACACTCCCTCACACTTACACTCCCTCACACTTACACTCCCTCACACTTACACTCCTTCACACCTACACTCCCTCACCCTTACACTCCCTCACACTTACACTCCCTCACACTTACACTCCCTCACACTTACACTCCCTCACACCTACAGTAATTGTCTAACTGCCTGTCCAGACGACCGGTGCTCCCTGACCAGACCACAGTGTCCACCACCACCACCGCCGCTGCTGCTGCTGCATCTCGCAGTCCCCTCCTCCCTACCTGACTTCCAGCTCGTCGCTTCGCCTCCTCCTCCTCCTCGCTGGCTCCCTTCTTCTCGACCAGAAGGGGGTTGTCAGCAGAGGCGTGGGGGGGGCTCGCCATCCCCATCGGGCAATGGTCGTCTCTCTCATTGAGTAATGCACATTGAAGGTTTGTGCCACGATCGGTTAGAAGCTGCTGCGGCAGTTACATTAAAAAACATGGCCCTTGATGGATGCATCTGCATTCGTTTTGGCTATTTGATCTGACAGGAGGCAAGTTATGGGCCACCTCGTCAAGTGATTCCATTGCTACGTGGATGTACTTACTGTATCTCCATCGCGGATGTTGGCAACGGACCCAGAATGTCCAAAGTTACCAGCATCACAAACTTCATGAACTCGTGCGACCACCGTAACGGATCGCAACTGCGCCCGCTCGTGCTGTGTTGGTGGCTCGCGCTGAGCGTGACCGCCGTTCACGGCCACCCCCACTGCTCGACATCGATCTCCATCCTTCGCGAGTGGAATCGTGGCGCGATGGCTTAGAAATAACTCGGCTTTGGGAGAGTGAGTGGAGGTCGCTTCAGCCGGGTTACACGGAGCATGGTGTACCACGTGTCGGCACGAATAAACTAATACACGTGTTCTGAGTAAAGGTTGTTCGGGGTAAGATAATGTAAATATAAATGCGTCGTTAACCCACCAGCACTCGACACAGCCAATTACTGAGGTTTGTCAACCTTCCACAAAACGTACCAATTCGTTATTACGACATCACTAACCGGTTGTGTGTTGGAGAGTAAACACACAACATTGACAATTTGAGTACGATGTTTCGCTGGTGATTATAACCAGCTTCATCAGGTGATTTGCCATAATTATGGGTGTGTCGGGTAGTGGTGGGTTAACGATATATTTATAGGATCTAAGTCAAAAAATATTTATGATGAATAATATTAGTCGCGAAACCGACGAATATAATTAAAAGTGGGGATAATAATGTATGATTCATGTAAGGATTATTAAAATAAAACTTCAAAATATGAACCCAATGTAGGAGGACCCTCTCAGTGTGGCTCTCCTAGATAGATAAATAAGTAAATTATTATCGTGCATTGACGAGGAGGGGCCTAGAGAGGAGGGTGATGCTTCAACCGTATACTTGTGTCGACTTAAGGATATTAAAGCGGAGAATCAAACAAGACCGGCAGCACGCAACAACATGTAATGACGCAGATGTGGCCACAAGCCCACGAGTAACGTTTATATCAGGGGTGTTATGGTCAGGGGTTTGGGGGGTTAGTGGTGTGGTTGTGGTTGAGTTACCAACGAGTAAGTTTATATGACGGTGGTGAGGGGTCGGAGTTCGCTGTGGTTACCTGTCACCCTCTCGTGGACATATTCAGTACTCTCTTATATACTCACCGTTTAGTGGTCATCGTTCGGGTTTAGGGTCAAGGGTTACAGTCATTAGGGTTAAGGGTTTAGAGGTGAAGGTTAGAGATGAGTGGTTTGGCTATAAGTCGCCCTCTGGGGGACATCTTTGGAGTCCCGGTGCAGTACTGCACGGTACACGGTCACGTGACGCCCACTTCAGGACAAATACAAAGCTACAACAGATACATTAATAAAATAACGAAGTACCGAAGCAGACACGATCCGCTACATATTTGTCCCTGCACATAAACGATTCAAGTGCTTTATGCATCCCATCAGCCACACAACCTTCTAAGAATGCATTCTATCAGCAGCATTGGTTGAACAACAAGCAATACTCTGGACAGGTTTTGACCCTCTATTTATATATTTATTTTTCAATTTTCATATTTTTACAAAAGATATTTTTCAATTTTTGTTTTTATTTATTTATTTTATATTTAATTTTTTTTTACCTCAGTCTCATCGCTTGTATCAATGCTTGTAAAGTGCCAGATGTTACAAGTGTAGTGGGTTCGAATTAGGTGCACACACGACTCCTTGGGAGGCAACGCTGATTTATTAGAACGGTAAGTAATATAACACTGCACATAAGGTGGTGACCACCAACCTACTCTAGCTAACACATACTTATCAAATACTCTAGCGTGACCCAGCCAGGTGGGCTACTGCCAGGTCCGCTGACTGGAGGCTTGACTCTTCTTGGCGTCTTCACGATGCATCTTCGTTCTTGATACGGGCAGCCTCGAACCTTGTGAGGAGGCTGCTTATATGGGCCTCGGCGTGCCCGGGCCCCACCCCGGCCACGCCTCCCTTCGAAAACCCTCTCGAAGCCCCCCTGCTATCCACGTGCCCTCCGAGGTGCCCCCTAGGCCCCCAGCCCCCACTGGGGTCCAGTCACGTGTCCAGCCGGGGTCACAGAGAGTGCCACGGCCTCACACCACCCTCGTGGCCTCCCGGAGCCCAGAACCGGCCCTGACGTCATTCCCGCCTCCAGCCGGGATGACGTCATGCGTGTGTGTAGACCCGCGTGGTCATGACGCTCCCCCGCATAGTGACGTCACGCTTGTGCGTGTGTACACAGTAGTGATTCTACAATCACTACACAAGCAAGGCCCCACTCTGTCAGATATGGGTCCGAGTTGAGTGCAAAACTCCATGCAGCAGTGCCATGGCTCAACACCTGACCCTGTTGATGTTACAATGCAGTACACCTGCACATGATGCCTTCTTGTTCACAAATCTATTCCAACAGATTATTTGTACGTGCTGCGTTTACAATGGAGAGCAAGGACAATTAACAACAAACACGACTCAACACAATCGTCAATGACACCGTCTTCAATGGAATATAAACATTAAGCGTCTGTTTCTAAGCAATGGCCGTTGTTGTCCAGACCAGTGGCTGGCCCCTTTGACAGCGGGGACCAAAATCCCCGTGCACGAGGACCACAATCCCCGTGCACGAGGACCACAATCCCCGTGCAGGAGGACCACAATCCCCGTGCACGGGGGCCACAATCCCCATGCACGGGGGCCACAATCCCCGTGCACACTTCCGTAGCAGCTCCTCGCTTTTCGTGCTCAGTCCCCCCCCCTCCCACCCCCTGTTCCGTAGGGCAACCCATGATCTTAGAAATAGCCGAGCAACGTTTGGGAACAACACTTTACCACACTTGTCCTACTCTAAATCACTTTTGGACCTCCAATCCCTTCAAGTGTACGTGCTCTTCTTTGCACACTTTAAGTTATTTACTTACATATTGTGTTCATCTCGCCTCGTGTTCTGTGTGCTGATTGCGCGTGATCTTGATGCATGACATTGCCATTCGGAACTCAACCTTGTACACTGGACCATTTACACTAGAACCTGCACACTGGAACCTACACTCCCTCACACTTACACTCCCTCAAACTTACACTCCCTCACCTACACGCCCTCACACTTACACTCCCTCACACCTACACTCCCTCACACTTACACTCCCTCACCTACACGCCCTCACACTTACACTCCCTCACACCTACACTCCCTCACAATTACACTCCCTCACACTTACACTCCCTCACACCTACACTCCCCTCACACTTACACTTCCTCACACCTACACTTCCTCACACTTACACTCCCTCACACCTACACTCCCTCACACCTACACTCCCTCACACTTACACTCCCTCAAACCTACACTCCCTCACACCTACACTCCCTCACACCTACACTCCCTCACACCTACACTCCCTCACACTTACACTCCCTCACACACTCACACCTACACCCCCTCACACCTACACTCCCTCACACTTACACTCCCTCACACCTACACTCCCTCACACCTACACTCTCTCACACTTAAACTCCCTCACACCTACACTCCCTCACACTTACACTCCCTCACACACTCACACCTACACTCCCTCACACCTACACTCCCTCACACCTACACTCCCTCACACCTACACTCCCTCACACTTACACTCCCTCACCTACACGCCCTCACACTTACACTTCCTCACACCTACACTCCCTCACACTTACACTCCCTCACACTTACACTCCCTCACACTTACACTCCCTCACACTTACACTCCCTCACACCTACACTCCCTCACACTTACACTTCCTCACACCTACACTCACTCACACTTACACTCCCTCACACCTACACTCCCTCACACCTACACTCCCTCACACCTACACTCCTTCACACCTACACTCCCTAACAATTACACTCCCTGACCTACACGCCCTCACACTTACACTCCCTCACACTTACACTCCCTCACACTTACACTCCCTCACACTTACACTCCCTCACACCTACACTCCTTCACACCTACACTCCCTCACACTTACACTCCCTCACACTTACACTCCCTCACACCTACACTCCCTCACACTTACACTCCCTCACACCTACACTCCCTCACACTTACACTCACTCACACGCCCTCACACTTACACTCCCTCACACCTACACTCCCTCACACTTACACTCCCTCACACTTACACTCCCTCACACTTACACTCCCTCACACCTACACTCCCTCACACTTACACTTCCTCACACCTACACGCCCTCACACTTACACTCCCTCACACCTACACTCCCTCACACTTACACTCCCTCACGCCTACACTCCCTCACACCTACACTCCCTCACACCTACACTCCCTCACACCTACACTCCCTCACACTTACACTCCCTCACCTTCACTCCTTCACACTTACACTCCCTCAAACTTACACTCCCTCACACCTACACTCCCTCACACCTACACTCCCTCACACCTACACTCCCTAACACTTACACTCCCTCACCTACACTCCCTCACACCTACACTCCCTCACACTTACACTCCCTCACACCTACACTCCCTCACCCTTACACTCCCTCACACTTACACGCGCTCACACCTACACTCCCTCACACTTACACTCCCTCACACCTACACTCCCTCACCCTTACACTCCCTCACACTTACACTCCCTCACACTTACACTCCCTCACACTTACACTCCCTCACACCTACACTCCCTCACACCTACACTCCCTCACACTTACACTCCCTCACCTTCACTCCTTCACACTTACACTCCCTCAAACTTACACTCCCTCACACCTACACTCCCTCACACCTACACTCCCTCACACCTACACTCCCTAACACTTACACTCCCTCACCTACACTCCTTCACACCTACACTCCCTCACACTTACACTCCCTCACACCTACACTCCCTTACCCTTACACTCCCTCACACTTACACGCGCTCACACCTACACTCCCTCACACTTACACTCCCTCACACCTACACTCCCTCACCCTTACACTCCCTCACACTTACACTCCCTCACACTTACACTCCCTCACACTTACACTCCTTCACACCTACACTCCCTCACCCTTACACTCCCTCACACTTACACTCCCTCACACTTACACTCCCTCACACTTACACTCCCTCACACCTACAGTAATTGTCTAACTGCCTGTCCAGACGACCCGTGCTCCCTGACCAGACCACAGTGTCCACCACCACCACCACCGCTGCTGCTGCTGCTGCATCTCGCAGTCCCCTCCTCCCTACCTGACTTCCAGCTCGTCGCTTCGCCTCCTCCTCGCTGGCTTCCTTCTTCTCGACCAGGAGAAGGGGGTTGTCAGCAGAGGCGTGGGGGGGCTCGCCATCCCCATCGGGCAATGGTCGTCTCTCTCATTAAGTAATGCACATTTAAGGTTTGTGCCACGATCGGTTAGAAGCTGCTGCGGCAGTTACATTAAAAAAACATAGCCCTTGATGGATGCATCTGCAATCGTTTTGGCTATTTGATCTGACAGGACATAAGTTACGGGCCACCTCGTCAAGTGATTCCATTGCTACTTGGATGTACTTACTGTATCCCCATCGCGGATGTTGGCAACGGACCCAGAATGTCCAAAGCTACCAGCATCACAAACTTCATGAACTCGTGCGACCACCGTAACGGATCGCAACTGCGCCCGCTCGTGCTGTGTTGGTGGCTCGCGCTGAGCGTGACCGCCGTACACGGCCACCCCCACTGCTCGACATCGATCTCCATCCTTCGCGAGTGGAATCGTGGCGCGATGGCTTAGAAATAACTCGGCTTTGGGAGAGTGAGTGGAGGTCGCTTCAGCCGGGTTAAACGGAGATTGGTGTACCACGTGTCGGCACGAATAAACTAATACACGTGTTCTGAGTAAAGGTTGTTCGGGGTTAGATAATGTAAATATAAATGCGTCGTTAACCCACCAGCACTCGACACAGCCAATTACTGAGGTTTGTCACCTTCATAAAACGCGCCAATTAGTTACAACGACATCACTAACAGGTTGTGTGTTGGAGAGTAAACCCACAACATTGACAATTTGAGTACGATGTTTCGCTGGTGATTATAACCAGCTTCATCAGGCGATTTGCCATAATTATGGGTGTGTCGGGTAGTGGTGGGTTAACGATATATTTATTGGATCTAAGTCAAAAAATATTTATGATGAATAATATTAGTCGCGAAACCGACGAAAATAATTAAAAGTGGGGATAATAATGTATGATTCATGTAAGGATTATTAAAATAAAACTTCAAAATATGAACCCAATGTAGGAGGACCCTCTCAGTGTGGCTCTCCTAGATAGATAAATAAGTAAATTATTATCGTGCATTGACGAGGAGGGGCCTAGAGAGGAGGGTGATTCTTCAACCATATACTTGTGTCGACTTGGGGACATTAAAGCGGAGAATCAAACAAGACCGGCAGCAGGCAACAACATGTAATGACGCAGATGTGGCCACAAGCCCACGAGTAACGTTTATATCAGGGGTGTTAGGGTCAGGGGTTTGGGGGGTTAGTGGTGTGGTTGTGGTTGAATTACCAACGAGTAAGTTTATATGACGGTGGTGAGGGGTCGGAGTTCGCTGTGGTTACCTGTCACCCTCTCGTGGACATATTTAGTACTCTCTTATATACTCACCGTTTAGTGGTCATCGTTCGGGTTTAGGGTCAAGGGTTACAGTCATTAGGGTTAAGGGTTTAGAGGTGAAGGTTGGAGATGAGTGGTTTGGCTATAAGTCGCCCTCTGGGGGACATCTTTGGAGTCCCGGTGCAGTACTGCACGGTACACGGTCACGTGACGCCCACTTCAGGATAAATAGAAAGCTACAACAGATACATTAATAAAATAACGAAGTACCGAAGCAGACACGAGCCGCTACATATTTGTCCCTGCACATAAACGATTCAAGTGCTTTATGCGTCCCATCAGCCACACAACCTTCTAAGAATGCATTCTATCAGCAGCATTGGTTGAACAACAAGCAATTCTCTGGACAGATTTTGACCCTCTTTTAAATATATATTTTTTTATTTTTTAAAAAAATAAAATTTTCTCAATTTTTGTTTTTATTTATTTTATATTTCAAGAAAATTTGGACTCTCAGTCTCATCGCTTGTATCAATGCTTGTAAACTGCCAGATGTTACAAGCAACGCCCCACTCTGTCAGATATGGGTCCGAGTTGATTGCAAAACTCGATGCAGCAGTGCCATGGCTCAACACCTGACCCTGTTGATGTTACAATGCAGTACACCTGCACATGATGCCTTCTTGTTCACAAATCTGTTCCAACAGAGTATTTGTACGTGCTGCGTTTACAGTGGAGAGCAAGGACAATTAACAACAAACACGACTCAACACAATCGTCAATGACACCGTCTTCAAAGGAATGTAAACATTAGGCGTCTGTTTCTAAGCAATGGCCGTTGTTGTCCAGACCAGTGGCTGGTCCCTTTGACAGCGGGGACCAAAATCCCCGTGCACGAGGACCACAATCCCCGTGCACGAGGACCACAATCCCCGTGCACGAGGACCACAATCTCCGTGCACGAGGACCACAATCCCCGTGCACGAGGACCACAATCCCCGTGCACGGGGACCACAATCCCCGTGCACGAGGACCACAATCCCCGTGCACGGTGGCCACAATCCCCGTGCACGAGGACCACAATCCCCGTGCACGAGGACCACAATCCCCGTGCACGGGGGCCACAATCCCCATGCACGGGGGCCACAATCCCCGTGCACACTTCCGTAGCAGCTCCTCGCTCTTCGTGCTCAGTCCCCCCCCTCCCACCCCCTGTTCCGTATGGCAACCCATGATCTTAGAAATAGCCGAGCAACGTTTGGGATCAACACTTTACCACACTTGTCCTACTCTAAATCACTTTTGGACCTCCAATCCCTTCAAGTGTACGTGCTCTTCTTTGCACACTTTAAGTTATTTACTTACATATTGTGTTCATCTCGCCTCGTGCTCTGTGTGCTGATTGCGCGTGATGTTGATGCATGACATTGCCATTCGGAACTAAACCTTGTACACTGGAACCTGTACACTAGAACCTGTACACTGGAACCTGCACACTGGAACCTGCACACTGGAACCTGCACACTGGAACCTGCACACTGGAACCTGCACACTGGAACCTGTACACGGAACCTCCACACTGGAACCTACACTCCCTCACACCTACACTCCCTCACACCTACACTCCCTCACACCTACACTCCCTCACACTTACACTCCCTCACCTAGACGCCCTCACACCTACACTTCCTCACACCTACACTCCCTCACATTTACACTCCCTCACACCTACACTCCCTCACCTACACGCCCTCACACCTACACTCCCTCACACCTACACTCCCTCAAACTTACACTCCCTCACCTACACGCCCTCACACCTACACTTCCTCACACCTACACTTCCTCACACTTACACTCACTCACATTTACACTCCCTCACATCTACACTCCCTCACACCTACACTCCCTCACACTTAAACTCCCTCACACCTACACTCCCTCACACTTACACTCCCTCACACCTACACTCCCTCACACCTACACTCCCTCACACTTACACTCCCTCACACCTACACTATCTCACACTTACACTCCCTCACACCTACACTCCCTCACACTTACACTTCCTCACACCTACACTCCCTCACACTTGCACTCACTCACACTCCCTCACACCTACACTCCCTCACACCTACACTCCCTCACACTTACACTCCCTCACACCTACACTCCCTCACACTTACACTCCCTCACACATACACTCCCTCACACATACACTCCCTCACACTTACACTTCCTCACACCTACACTCCCTCACACCTACACTCTCTCACACCTACACTCCCTCACACTTACACTCCCTCACCCACACGCCCTCACACCTACACTCCCTCAGACCTACACTCCCTCACACTTACACTCCCTCACCTACACGCCCTCACACCTACACTCCCTCACACTTACACTCCCTCACACCTACACTCCCTCACACTTACACTCCCTCACACACACCTACACTCCCTCACACCTACACTCCCTCACACCTACACTCACTCACACTTACACTCACTCACACCTACACTCCATCACACCTATACTCCCTCACACTTACACTCCCTCACCTACACGCCCTCATACTTACACTCCCTCACACCTACACTCCCTCACACTTACACTTCCTCACACCTACATTCACTCACACTTACACTCCCTAACACCTACACTCCCTCACACCTACACTCCCTCACACTTACACTTCCTCACACCTACACTCCCTCACACTTACACTCCCTAACACCTACATTCCCTCACACTTACACTCCCTAACACCTACACTCCCTCACACCTACACTCCCTCACACCTACACTCCCTCGCACTTACACCTCCTCACACTTACACTCCCTCACACCTACACTCCCTCACCTACACGCCCTCACACCTACACTCCCTCACACCTACACTCCCTCAAACTTACACTCTCTCACCTACACGCCCTCACACCTACACTTCCTCACACCTACACTTCCTCACACCTACACTCACTCACATTTACACTCCCTCACATCTACACTCCCTCACACCTACACTCCCTCACACTTAAACTCCCTCACACCTACACTCCCTCACACCTACACTCCCTCACACCTACACTCCCTCACACTTACACTCCCTCACACCTACACTATCTCACACTTACACTCCCTCACACCTACACTCCCTCACACCTACACTCCCTCACACTTACACTCACTCACACTCACACTCCCTCACACCTACACTCCCTCACACCTACACTCCCTCACACTTACATTCCCTCACACCTACACTCCCTCACACTTACACTCCCTCACACATACACTCCCTCACACATACACTCCCTCACACTTACACTTCCTCACACCTACACTCCCTCACACCTACACTCTCTCACACCTACACTCCCTCACACTTACACTCCCTCACCCACACGCCCTCACACCTACACTCCCTCAGACCTACACTCCCTCACACTTACACTCCCTCACCTACACGCCCTCACACCTACACTCCCTCACACTTACACTCCCTCACACCTACACTCCCTCACACTTACACTCCCTCACACACACCTACACTCCCTCACACCTACACTCCCTCACACCTACACTCACTCACACTTACACTCACTCACACCTACACTCCATCACACCTATACTCCCTCACACTTACACTCCCTCACCTACACGCCGTCATACTTACACTCCCTCACACCTACACTCCCTCACACCTACACTCCCTCACACTTACACTTCCTCACACCTACATTCACTCACACTTACACTCCCTAACACCTACACTCCCTCACACCTACACTCCCTCACACTTACACTTCCTCACACCTACACTCCCTCACACTTACACTCCCTAACACCTACATTCCCTCACACTTACACTCCCTAACACCTACACTCCCTCACACCTACACTCCCTCACACCTACACTCCCTCACACTTACACTCCCTCACACTTACACTTCCTCACACTTACACTTCCTCACACTTACACTCCCTCACACTTACACTCCCTCACACCTACACTCCCTCACACTTACACTCCCTCACACTTACACTCCCTCACACCTACACTCCCTCACACCTACACTCCCTCACACTTACACTCCCTCACACTTACACTTCCTCACACTTACACTCCCTCACACCTACACTCCCTCACACCTACACTCCCTCACACTTACACTCCCTCACACACTCACACCTACACACCCTCACACCTACACTCCCTCACACTTACACTCCCTCACACCTACACTCCCTCACACCTACACTCTCTCACACTTAAACTCCCTCACACCTACACTCCCTCACACTTACACTCCCTCACAATTACACTCCCTCACACTTACACTCCCTCACACTTACACTCCCTCACACCTACAGTAATTGTCTAACTGCCCGTCCAGACGACCGGTGCTCCCTGACCAGACCACAGTGTCCACCACCACCGCTGCTGCTGCTGCTGCATCTCGCAGTCCCCTCCTCCCTACCTGACTTCCAGCTCGTCGCTTCGCCTCCTCCTCCTCGCTGGCTCCCTTCTTCTCGACCAGGAGAAGGGGGTTGTCAGCAGAGGCGTGGGGGGGCTCGCCATCCCCATCGGGCAATGGTCGTCTCTCTCATTAAGTAATGCACATTTAAGGTTTGTGCCACGATCGGTTAGAAGCTGCTGCGGCACTTACATAAAAAAAACATAGCCCTTGATGGATGCATCTGCATTCGTTTTGGCTATTTGATCTGACAGGAGGCAAGTTATGGGCCGCCTCGTCAAGTGATTCCATTGCTACTTGGATGTACTTACTGTATCCCCATCGCGGATGCTGGCAACGGACCCAGAATGTCCAAAGCTACCAGCATCACAAACTTCATGAACTCGTGCGACCACCATAACGGATCGCAACTGCGCCCGCTCGTGCTGTGTTGGTGGCTCGCGCTGAGCGTGACCGCCGTTCACGGCCACCCCCACTGCTCGAGATCGATCTCCATCCTTCGCGAGTGGAATCGTGGCGCGATGGCTTAGAAATAACTCGGCTTTGGGAGAGTGAGTGGAGGTCGCTTCAGCCGGGTTACACGGAGCATGGTGTACCACGTGTCGGCAAAGGGTCTTCGTGCACGAATAAACTAATACACGTGTTCTGAGTAAAGGTTGTTCGGGGTTAGATAATGTAAATATAAATGCGTCGTTAACCCACCAGCACTCGACACAGCCAATTACTGAGGTTTGTCACCTTCATAAAACGTGCCAATTAGTTACTACGACATCACTAACAGGTTGTGTGTTGGAGAGTAAACCCACAACATTGACAATTTGAGTACGATGTTTCGCTGGTGATTATAACCAGCTTCATCAGGCGATTTGCCATAATTATGGGTGTGTCGGGTATTGGTGGGTTAACGATATATTTATAGGATCTAAGTCAAAAAATATTTATGATGAATAATATTAGTCGCGAAACCGACGAATATAATTAAAAGTGGGGATAATAATGTATGATTCATGTAAGGATTATTAAAATAAAACTTCAAAATATGAACCCAATGTAGGAGGACCCTCTCAGTGTGGCTCTCCTGGATAGATAGATAAGTAAATTATTATCGTGCATTGACGAGGAGGGGCCTAGAGAGGAGGGTGATGCTTCAACCATATACTTGTGTCGACTTGGGGACATTAAAGCGGAGAATCAAACAAGACCGGCAGCAGGCAACAACATGTAATGACGCAGATGTGGCCACAAGCCCACGAGTAACGTTTATATCAGGGGTGTTAGGGTCAGGGGTTTGGGGGGGTAGTGGTGTGGTTGTGGTTGAGTTACCAACGAGTAAGTTTATATGACGGTGGTGAGGGGTCGGAGTTCGCTGTGGTTACCTGTCACCCTCTCGTGGACATATTCAGTACTCTTCTTTGGTTCTTTCGGTAAAGTCACGTAGAATGAGAATAAAATAATAAATTGATAAAATAAAATAACACAATATTATTCTCACGACGTTTCGGCCACAACACAAGCGGCCTTCATCAGGTGAAGGGGACGAGACTGTCTGGTAGGACAGCGCTGGAGTGAGAGAGCCACGTTCAGATCACGGCTTTTAAGCTGTGTGAGAGGAACAAAGAGCCTTGACAAAGGAATTAGCATAAAATTTAGCATTGAAATGGCTGAATGATTAGCTTGTGACTGGTCACAGAAATAGCTATGTTAAAAGTTAAAGCATACACATCCGCAGAGGCACCCATTGTTAAAAGGAATTAGCATATAATTTAGCATTGAAATAGCTAAGTTAAGGCATACACATCCGCAGAGGCACCCCTTGACAATGGAATTAGCATAGAATTTAGCATTGAAATCGCTGAGTGATTCGCTTGCAACTGCTACAGAAATAGCTACGTTGAAGTCAGAGCATACACATTCACCGAGGCACTTAGTACAAATCAAACAGGAGAATTTTGCATTGAAATAACTAGGCGAATTTAGCATTGAAATAACTGAGTGATTTGCTAGTGACTGGTCACAGAAATGACTACACATCTGAGCTATTCACAGTACTATATAGTATACCAATAAAAACTAAAATATAAATTACCTTCATGTTATCAATAAACTCTATATTCTCCAATCAGCTAAGCTACCAACAATAAGTCGTTATATATCACAATGCTATATGGCGAAAAAATGTGTGGATTCTTACCCTCAAATTTCCGCACCACGGATAGCTACGGGCCCCGTTCAGACGGACGAGTTCGTCCATGGTCGGAACAGAGGAGGGGGAGAGAGACAGCTGCGAGGCCCTAGTATACTCCATGTTGTAAACCATACCATTAACCGTGGTGTGAGAGGTATTAAGAGGCAATGCTGGCGAAAGAGCTGTGGTCTGAAGGTCATCGTAAAAATACAATTAATTAAGAACAGAAATGATTTAACACATCTTTCCAGTGGTTACTAAGCCTGAATCCATCTTCTCGGTTGAAATTGTCTCTGTGCTTGTATATGTGAATGGCCTCATGAACGAATCTCTCATGGTAGCCGGTTGGTTTGCAAAGAACCTCCGTCTTGGAGAAGTCAATGTCATGTGAGCCCACTGAATTGTAACAATGATCTGCCACGGCAGAGGAGTTCGTCCTACCGTGTTTCAAGTCTGCTTTATGTTCGCGGATGCGGTCCGAGATATGTCTTTTGGTTTCTCCAATGTAGCTACTACCACAGAGGCACTTTAGTTTGTAAACGCCCGGGTACTGTATGTCTGGAAGAGCATCTTTTACAGATGGAACTAAATCACGGATTTTGTGTACTGTGTTGAATCGGACCTGGATCTTGTGTTTATTCAGGATTTTGGAGATCTTTTTAGTGACCCCTGCAATGTAGGGTAAGGTGATGGTTTTGAGTGGCTCCACAAAAGGATCCTTCTTCATGACTGGAGTGATGGCTTTGCGGATTGTGTAGTCGGAGTAGCCATTAGCCCTGAGAGCCTGGTGTACGTGCTTGAGTTCACTGGTAATGTGTTCCTGGTCGGAAATGCATTGGGCTCTATGGTATAGAGTCTTGATGAGGGAGTTCTTCTGGGATGGATGGTGGTGGGAATCCGGTTTCAAGTAAGCATCTGTATGGGTAGCTTTCCTGTAGACAGAGTGGCTCATTGAACCATCATGTCTCCTTTTAATTAAGACATCCAAAAAGGGTAGTTTGCCATCTTTTTCGACCTCCATGGTAAATCTGATGGCTGGGTGTATGGAATTGATGTGGTCGCGGAATTGGTCTAGAGCAGGCTGGCCATGTGGCCAGATGACAAAGGTGTCATCAACGTACCTCTTCCATAAGGTCGGGCGTAGAGTGGCAGTCTGGATGGCGTCAGTTTCAAATGTTTCCATGAATACGTTGGCTACAACCGGAGATAGGGGGGAGCCCATTGGGGTGCCCTCAGTTTGTTTGTAGAAAGTTCCATTCCAGGTGAAGTATGTGTTGGTTAAGCAATGTCTCACCAGGGGGGGTACATCAGTATGCAGTCCTTGATATCGACAATCAAAGACATTTCCCTGTCCCCAAACGACCTGCTTGTCAGTTTTGATGTGGTGTCCTTGTTCACCAAAGTCCCGGTACCTGACACCATCGCTATCATTGAAGACCTGGTTTATCAAGGACTGCATACTGATGTACCCCCCCTGGTGAGACATTGCTTAACCAACACATACTTCACCTGGAATGGAACTTTCTACAAACAAACTGAGGGCACCCCAATGGGCTCCCCCCTATCTCCGGTTGTAGCCAACGTATTCATGGAAAAATTTGAAACTGACGCCATCCAGACTGCCACTCTACGCCCGACCTTATGGAAGAGGTACGTTGATGACACCTTTGTCATCTGGCCACATGGCCAGCCTGCTCTAGACCAATTCCGCGACCACATCAATTCCATACACCCAGCCATCAGATTTACCATGGAGGTCGAAAAAGATGGCAAACTACCCTTTTTGGATGTCTTAATTAAAAGGAGACATGATGGTTCAATGAGCCACTCTGTCTACAGGAAAGCTACCCATACAGATGCTTACTTGAAACCGGATTCCCACCACCATCCATCCCAGAAGAACTCCCTCATCAAGACTCTATACCATAGAGCCCAATGCATTTCCGACCAGGAACACATTACCAGTGAACTCAAGCACGTACACCAGGCTCTCAGGGCTAATGGCTACTCCGATTACACAATCCGCAAAGCCATCACTCCAGTCATGAAGAAGGATCCTCTTGTGGAGCCACTCAAAACCATCACCTTACCCTACATTGCAGGGTTCACTAAAAAGATCTCCAAAATCCTGAATAAACACAAGATCCAGGTCCGATTCAACACAGTACACAAAATCCGTGATTTAGTTCCATCTGTAAAAGATGCTCTTCCAGACATACAGTACCCGGGCGTTTACAAACTAAAGTGCCTCTGTGGTAGTAGCTACATTGGAGAAACCAAAAGACATATCTCGGACCGCATCCGCGAACATAAAGCAGACTTGAAACACGGTAGGACGAACTCCTCTGCCGTGGCAGATCATTGTTACAATTCAGTGGGCTCACATGACATTGACTTCTCCAAGACGGAGGTTCTTTGCAAACCAACCGGCTACCATGAGAGATTCGTTCATGAGGCCATTCACATATACAAGCACAGAGACAATTTCAACCGAGAAGATGGATTCAGGCTTAGTAACCACTGGAAAGATGTGTTAAATCATTTCTGTTCTTAATTAATTGTATTTTTACGATGACCTTCAGACCACAGCTCTTTCGCCAGCATTGCCTCTTAATACCTCTCACACCACGGTTAATGGTATGGTTTACAACATGGAGTATACTAGGGCCTCGCAGCTGTCTCTCTCCCCCTCCTCTGTTCCGACCATGGACGAACTCGTCCGTCTGAACGGGGCCCGTAGCTATCCGTGGTGCGGAAATTTGAGGGTAAGAATCCACACATTTTTTCGCCATATAGCATTGTGATATATAACGACTTATTGTTGGTAGCTTAGCTGATTGGAGAATATAGAGTTTATTGATAACATGAAGGTAATGTATATTTTAGTTTTTATTGGTTCACTATATAGTACTGTGAATAGCTCAGATGTGTAGTCATTTCTGTGACCAGTCACTAGCAAATCACTCAGTTATTTCAATGCTAAATTCGCCTAGTTATTTCAATGCAAAATTCTCCTGTTTGATTTGTACTAAGTGCCTCGGTGAATGTGTATGCTCTGACTTCAACGTAGCTATTTCTGTAGCAGTTACAAGCGAATCACTCAGCTATTTCAATGCTAAATTCTATGCTAATTCCATTGTCAAGGGGTGCCTCTGCGGATGTGTATGCCTTAACTTAGCTATTTCAATGCTAAATTATATGCTAATTCCTTTTAACAATGGGTGCCTCTGCGGATGTGTATGCTTTAACTTTTAACATAGCTATTTCTGTGACCAGTCACAAGCTAATCATTCAGCCATTTCAATGCTAAATTTTATGCTAATTCCTTTGTCAAGGCTCTTTGTTCCTCTCACACAGCTTAAAAGCCGTGATCTGAACGTGGCTCTCTCACTCCAGCGCTGTCCTACCAGACAGTCTCGCCCCCTTCACCTGATGAAGGCCGCTTGTGTTGTGGCCGAAACGTCGTGAGAATATTATTGTGTTATTTTATTTTATCAATTTATTATTTTATTCTCATTCTACGTGACTTTACCGAAAGAACCAAAGAAGATGAATCATTGCAGTCACGAAAGCTTTAAATCGAAATATTCAATACTCTCTTATATACTCACCGTTTAGTGGTCATCGTTCGGGTTTAGGGTCAAGGGTTACAGTCATTAGGGTTAAGGGTTTAGAGGTGAAGGTTAGAGATGAGTGGTTTGGCTATAAGTCGCCCTCTGGGGGACATCTTTGGAGTCCCGGTGCAGTACTGCACGGTACACGCTCACGTGACGCCCACTTCAGGACAAATACAAAGCTACAACAGATACATTAATAAAATAACGAGGTACCGAAGCAGACACGAGCCGATACATATTTGTCTCTGCACATAAACGATTCAAGTGCTTTATGCATCCCATCAGCCACACAACCTTCTAAGAATGGATTCTATCAGCAGCATTGGTTGAACAACAAGTAATTCTCTGGACAGGTTTCGACCCTCTTTTATATATTTATTTTTTATTTAATTTTTTCAAAATATATTTTTTCAATTTTTTGTTTTTATTTATTTTATATTTGAAATATTTTTTTTGACCCTCAGTCTCATCGCTTGTATCAATGCTTGTAAAGTGCCAGATGTTACAAGCAAGGCCCCACTCTGTCAGATATGGGTCCGAGTTGAGTGCAAAACTCCATGCAGCAGTGCCATGGCTCAACAGCTGACCCTGTTGATGTTACAATGCAGTACACCTGCACATGATGCCTTCTTGTTCACAAATCTGTTCCAACAGATTATTTGTACGTGCTGCGTTGACAGTGGAGAGCAAGGACAACTAATGACAAACACGACTCAATACAATCGTCAATGACACCGTCTTCAATGGAATGTAAACATTAGGCGTCTGTTTCTAAGCAATGGCCGTTGTTGTCCAGACCAGTGGCTCGTCCCTTTGACAGCGGGGACCACAATCCCCGTGCACGAGGACCACAATCCCCGTGCACGGGGGGACCGCAATCACCGTGCACGAGGACCACAATCCCCGTGCACGGGGGGACCGCAATCACCGTGCACGAGGACCACAATCCCCGTGCACGAGGACCACAATCCCCGAGCACGAGGACCACAATCCCCGTGCACACTTCCGTAGCAGCTCCTCGCTCTTCGTGCTCAGTCCCCCCCCCTCCCACCCCCTGTTCCGTATGGCAACCCATGATCTTAGAAATAGCCGAGCAACGTTTGGGAACAACACTTTACCACACTTGTCCTACTCTAAATCACTTTTGGACCTCCAATCCCTTCAAGTGTACGTGCTCTTCTTTGCACACTTTAAGTTATTTACATATTGTGTTCATCTCGCCTCGTGTTCTGTGTGCTGATTGTGCCGTGATGTTGATGCATGACATTGCCATTCGGAACTCAACCTTGTACACTGGACCATTTACACTAGAACCTGCACACTGGAACCTGCACACTGGAACCTGCACACTGGAACCTACACTCCCTCACACTTACACTCCCTCAAACTTACACTCCCTCACACCTACACTCCCTCACACCTACACTCCCTCACACTTACACTCCCTCACCTACACGCCCTCACACTTACACTCCCTCACACCTACACTCCCTCACACTTACGCTCCCTCACACTTACACTCCCTCACACCTACACTCCCTCACACACTCACACCTACACCCCCTCACACCTACACTCCCTCACACCTACACTCCCTCACACCTACACTCTCTCACACTTAAACTCCCTCACACCTACACTCCATCACACTTACACTCCCTCACACACTCACACCTACACTCCCTCACACCTACACTCCCTCACACCTACACTCCCTCACACTTCCAGTCCCTCACCTGCACGCCCTCACACTTACACTCCCTCACACTTTCACTCCCTCACCTACACGCCCTCACACTTACACTCCCTCACACCTACACTCCCTCACACTTCCACTCCCTCACACTTACACTCCCTCACACCTACACTCCCTCACACTTACACTCCCTCACACTTACACTCCCTCACACCTACACTCCCTCACCTACACGCCCTCACACCTACACTCCCTCACACCTACACTCCCTCAAACTTACACTCCTTCACACCTACACTCCCTCACACCTACACTCCCTCACACTTACACTCCCTCACCTACACGCCCTCACACTTACACTCCCTCACACCTACACTCCCTCACACTTACGCTCTCTCACACTTACACTCCCTCACACCTACACTCCCTCACACACTCACACCTACACCCCCTCACACCTACACTCCCTCACACCTACACTCCCTCACACCTACACTCTCTCACACTTAAACTCCCTCACACCTACACTCCCTCACACTTACACTCCCTCACACACTCACACCTACACTCCCTCACACCTACACTCCCTCACACCTACACTCCCTCACACTTCCAGTCCCTCACCTACACGCCCTCACACTTACACTCCCTCACACTTTCACTCCCTCACCTACACGCCCTCACACTTACACTCCCTCACACCTACACTCCCTCACACTTCCACTCCCTCACACTTACACTCCCTCACACCTACACTCCCTCACACTTACACTCCCTCACACTTACACTCCCTCACACCTACACTCCCTCACACTTACACTTCCTGACCTACACGCCCTCAAACATACACTCCCTCACACCTACACTCCCTCAAACTTACCCTTCCTCACACTTACACTCCCTCACACCTACACTCCCTCACACTTACACTCACTCACACTCACACGCCCTCACACTTACACTCCCTCACACCTACACTCCCTCACACTTACACTCCCTCACACTTACACTCCCTCACACCTACACTCCCTCACACTTACACTTCCTCACACCTACACTTCCTCACACTTACACTCCCTCACACTTACACTCCCTCACACCTGCACTCCCTCACACTGACACTTCCCCACACCTACACTCACTCACACTTACACTCCCTCACACCTACACTCCCTCACACCTACACTCCCTCACACGTACACACCCTCACACTTACACTCCCTCACACACTCACACCTACACTTCCTCACACCTACACTCCCTCACACCTACACTCCCTCACACCTACACTCCCTCACACTTACACTCCCTCACACCTACACTCCCTCACACCTACACTCCCTCACACCTACACTCCCTCACACTTACACTCCCTCACACCTACACTCCCTCACCCTTACACTCCCTCACACTTACACTCCCTCACACTTACACTCCCTCACACCTACACTCCCTCACACCTACACTCCCTCACACTTACACTCCCTCACACCTACACTCCCTCACACCTACACTCCCTCACACTTACACTCCCTCACCTACACGCCCTCACACTTACACTCCCTCACACCTACACTCCCTCACACTTACGCTCCCTCACACTTACACTCCCTCACACCTACACTCCCTCACACACTCACACCTACACCCCCTCACACCTACACTCCCTCACACCTACACTCCCTCACACCTACACTCTCTCACACTTAAACTCCCTCACACCTACACTCCCTCACACTTACACTCCCTCACACACTCACACCTACACTCCCTCACACCTACACTCCCTCACACCTACACTCCCTCACACTTCCAGTCCCTCACCTACACGCCCTCACACTTACACTCCCTCACACTTTCACTCCCTCACCTACACGCCCTCACACTTACACTCCCTCACACCTACACTCCCTCACACTTCCACTCCCTCACACTTACACTCCCTCACACCTACACTCCCTCACACTTACACTCCCTCACACTTACACTCCCTCACACCTACACTCCCTCACACTTACACTTCCTCACACCTACACTCACTCACACTCACACTCCCTCACACTTACACTCCTTCACACCTACACTCCCTCACACTTACACTCCCTGACCTACACGCCCTCAAACATACACTCCCTCACACCTACACTCCCTCAAACTTACACTTCCTCACACTTACACTCCCTCACACCTACACTCCCTCACACTTACACTCACTCACACTCACACGCCCTCACACTTACACTCCCTCACACCTACACTCCCTCACACTTACACTCCCTCACACTTACACTCCCTCACACCTACACTCCCTCACACTTACACTTCCTCACACCTACACTTCCTCACACTTACACTCCCTCACACTTACACTCCCTCACACCTGCACTCCCTCACACTGACTCTTCCTCACACCTACACTCACTCACACTTACACTCCCTCACACCTACACTCCCTCACACCTACACTCCCTCACACTTACACTCACTCACACTCCCTCACACCTACACTCCCTCACACCTACACTCCCTCACACGTACACACCCTCACACTTACACTCCCTCACACACTCACACCTACACTTCCTCACACCTACACTCCCTCACACCTACACTCCCTCAAACCTACACTCCCTCACACTTACACTCCCTCACACCTACACTCCCTCACACCTACACTCCCTCACACCTACACTCCCTCACACTTACACTCCCTCACACCTACACTCCCTCACACCTACACTCCCTCACACCTACACTCCCTCACCCTTACACTCCCTCACACTTACACTCCCTCACACCTACACTCCCTCACACCTACACTCACTCACACTCCCTCACACCTACACTCCCTCACACCTACACTCCCTCACACGTACACTCCCTCACACTTACACTCCCTCACACTTACACTCCCTCACACCTACACTCCCTCACACTTACACTCACTCACACTCACACTCCCTCACACCTACACTCCCTCACACCTACACTTCCTCACACCTACACTCACTCACACTTACACTCCCGCACACCTACACTCTCTCACACCTACACTCCCTCACACTTACACTCCCTCACACCTACACTCCCTCACACCTACACTTCCTCACACCTACACTCACTCACACTTACACTCCCTCACACCTACACTCTCTCACACCTATACTCCCTCACACTTACACTCACTCACACTCACACTCCCTCACACCTACACTCCCTCACACCTACACTCCCTCACACTTACACTCCCTCACACCTACACTCCCTCACACCTACACTCCCTCACACTTACACTCCCTCACACCTACACTTCCTCACCCTTACACTCCCGCACACTTACACTCCCTCACACTTACACTCCCTCACACCTACAGTAATTGTCTAACTGCCCGTCCAGACGACCGGTGCTCCCTGACCAGACCACAGTGTCCACCACCACCGCCGCTGCTGCTGCTGCTGCATCTCGCAGTCCCCTCCTCCCTACCTGACTTCCAGCTCGTCGCTTCGCCTCCTCCTCCTCCTCGCTGGCTCCCTTCTTCTCGACCAGGAGAAGGGGGTTGTCAGCAGAGGCGTGGGGGGGCTCGCCATCCCCATCGGGCAATGGTCGTCTCTCTCATTGAGTAATGCACATTGAAGGTTTGCGCCACGATCGGTTAAAACAAAAAAACACATGGCCCTTGATGGATGCATCTGCAATCGTTTTGGCTATTTGATCTGACAGGACATAAGTTACGGGCCACCTCGTCAAGCGATTCCATCGCTACTTGGATGTACTTACTGTATCCCCATCGCGGATGTTGGCAACGGACCCAGAATGTCCAAAGCTACCAGCATCACAAACTTCATGAACTCGTGCGACCACCGTAACGGATCGCAACTGCGCCCGCTCGTGCTGTGTTGGTGGCTCGCGCTGAGCGTGACCGCCGTACACGGCCACCCCCACTACTCGACATCGATCTCCATCCTTCGCGAGTGGAATCGTGGCGCGATGGCTTAGAAATAACTCGGCTTTGGGAGAGTGAGTGGAGGTCGCTTCAGCCGGGTTACACGGAGCATGGTGTACCACGTGTCGGCACGAATAAACTAATACACGTGTTCTGAGTAAAGGTTGTTCGGGGTTAGATAATGTAAATATAAATGCGTCGTTAACCCACCAGCACTCGACACAGCCAATTACTGAGGTTTGTCAACTTTCCACAAAACGTGCCAATTCGTTATTACGACATCACTAACCGGTTGTGTGTTGGAGAGTAAACCCACAACATTGACAATTTGAGTACGATGTTTCGCTGGTGATTATAACCAGCTTCATCAGGTGATTTGCCATAATTATGGGTGTGTCGGGTAGTGGTGGGTTAACGACACATTTTAATTTATAGGATCTAAGTAAAAAAATATTCATGATGAATAATATTAGTCGCGAAAGCGAATAATATTATGATGGAAAGTGGGGATAATAATGTATGATTCATGTAAGAATTATGGAAGGTTTAAGTGAGATTATGGGTAAAGGTTGGGCATTATTTTAGCCAGTGGAATAACTGCTATCTGTTTCCATCAGTACAGGGATAGAGTGTTGCCCCCTTGCGCATGTGGGTTTTCTCCACGTATAATAAACACTGATAATCAATTGGCAAAATAAAACCTCAAAATATGAACCCAATGTAGGAGGACCCTCTCAGTGTGGCTCTCCTGGATAGATAAATAAGTAAATTATTATCGTGCATTGACGAGGAGGGGACTAGAGAGGAGGGTGATGCTTCAACCATATACTTGTGTCGACTTAGGGACATTAAATCGGAGAATCAAACAAGACTGGCAGCAGGCAACACCATGTAATGACGCAGATGTGGCCACAAGCCCACGAGTAACGTTTATATCAGGGGTGTTAGGGTCAGGGGTTTGGGGGGGTTAGTGGTGTGGTTGTGGTTGAGTTACCAACGAGTAAGTTTATATGACGGTGGTGAGGGGTCGGAGTTCGCTTTGGTTACCTGTCACCCTCTCGTGGACACATTCAGTACTCTCTTACATACTCACCGTTTAGTGGTCATCGTTCGGGTTTAGGGTCAAGGGTTACAGTCATTAGGGTTAAGGGTTTAGAGGTGAAGGTTAGATATCAGTGGTTTGGCTATAAGTCGCCCTCTGGGGGACATCTTTGGAGTCCCGGTGCAGTACTGTACGATACACGGTCACGTGACGCCCACTTCAGGACAAATACACAGCTACAACAGATACATTAATAAAATAACGAAGTACCGAAGCAGACACGAGCCGCTACATATTTGTCTCTGCACATAAACGATGCAAATGCTTTACGCATCCCATCAGCCACACAACCTTCTAAAAGTGCATTCTATCAGCAGCATTGGTTGAACAACAAGCAATACTCTGGACAGGTTTTGACCCTCTTTTTATATATTTTGTTTATTTTTTTTATTTTTCAAAAAATATATATTTTTATTTTTTCATTTTTTTACCTTTCCAATTTGTGTTTTTTATTTATTTTATATTTCTAATATTTATTTTTGGCCCTCAGTCTCATCGCTTGTATCAATGCTTGTAAAGTGCCAGATGTTACAAGCAAGGCCCCACTCTGTCAGATATGGGTCCGAGTTGAATGAAAAACTCCATGCAGCAGTGCCATGGCTCAACACCTGACCCTGTTGATGTTACAATGCAGTACACCTGCACATGATGCATTCTTGTTCACAAATCTGTTCCAACAGATTATTTGTACGTGCTGCGTTGACAGTGGAGAGCAAGGACAACTAATGACAAACACGACTCAACACAATCGTCAATGACACCGTCTTCAATGGAATGTAAACATTAGGCGTCTGTTTCTAAGCAATGGCCGTTGTTGTCCAGACCAGTGGCTCGTCCCTTTGACAGCGGGGACCACAATCCCCGTGCACGAGGAGCACAATCCCCGTGCACGAGGACCACAATCCCCGTGCAGGAGGACCACAATCCCCGTGCACGGGGGCCACAATCCCCGTGCACGAGGACCACAATCCCCATGCACACTTCCGTAGCAGCTCCTCGCTTTTCGTGCTCAGTCCCCCCCCTCCCACCCCCTGTTCCGTAGGGCAACCCATGATCTTAGAAATAGCCGAGCAACGTTTGGGATCAACACTTTACCACACTTGTCCTACTCTAAATCACTTTTGGACCTCCAATCCCTTCAAGTGTACGTGCTCTTCTTTGCACACTTTAAGTTATTTACTTACATATTGTGTTCATCTCGCCTCGTGTTCTGTGTGCTGATTGCGCGTGATGTTGATGCATGACATTGCCATTCGGAACTCAACCTTGTACACTGGACCATTTACACTAGAACCTGCACACTGGAACCTGCACACTGGAACCTGCACACTGGAACCTGTACACTGGAACCTACACACTGGAACTTGCACACTGGAACCTACACTCCCTCACACTTACAATCCCTCAAACTTACACTCTTTCACACCTACACTCCCTCACACCTACACTCCCTCACACTTACACTCCCTCACCTACACGCCCTCACACTTACACTCCCTCACACCTACACTCCCTCACACTTACACTCCCTCACACTTACACTCCCTCACACCTACACTCCCTCACACTTACACTCCCTCACAGTTACACTCCCTCACACCTACACTCCCTCAGACTTACACTTCCTCACACTTACACTCACTCACACTTACACTCCCTCACACCTACACTCCCTCACACCTACACTCCCTCACACCTACACTCCCTCACACTTACACTCACTCACACGCACACTCCCTCACACCTACACTCCCTCACACCTACACTCCTTCACACCTACACTCCCTCACACTTACACTCCCTCACACTTACACTCCCTCACACCTACACTCCCTCAGACTTACACTTCCTCACACCTACACTCACTCACACTTACACTCCCTCACACCTACACTCCCTCACACCTACACTCCCTCACACTTACACTCACTCACACTCACACGCCCTCACACTTACACTCCCTCACACCTACACTCCCTCACACTTACACTCCCTCACACTTACACTCCCTCACACCTACACTTCCTCACACTTACACTTCCTCACACCTACACTTCCTCACACTTACACTCCCTCACACTTACACTCCCTCACACCTGCACTCCCTCACACTTACACTCCCTCACACCTACGCTCCCTCACACCTACACTCCCTCACACTTACACTCACACTCACACTCCCTCACACCTACACTCCCTCACACCTACACTCCCTCACACCTACACTCCCTCACACTTACACTCCCTCACACACTCACACCTACACTCCCTCACACCTACACTCTCTTACACCTACACTCCTTCACACCTACACTCCCTCAAACCTACACTCCCTCACACTTACACTCCCTCACACCTACACTCCCTCACACCTACACTCCCTCACCTACACGCCCTCACACTTACGCTCACTCACACCTACACTCCCTCACACGTACACTCCCTTACACTTACACTCCCTAAAAGTTACTCCCACACACCTACACTCCATCACACCTACACTCCCTCACACCTACAATCCCTCACACTTACACTCCCTCACCTACACGCCCTCACACTTACAATCCCTCACACCTACACTCCCTCACACTTACACTCCCTCAAACTTACACTCCCTCACACCTACACTCCCTCACACCTACACTCCCTCACACTTACACTCCCTCACACTTACACTTCCTCCCACTTACACTCCCTCACACTTACACTCTCTGACCTACACGCCCTCAAACATACACTCCCTCACACCTACACTCCCTCACACTTACACTTCCTCACACCTACACTTCCTCACACTTACACTCCCTCACACTTACACTCCCTCACACCTGCACTCCCTCACACTTACACTTCCTCACACCTACACTCACTCACACTTACACTCCCTCACACCTACACTCCCTCACACCTACACTCCCTCACACTTACACTCACTCACACTCACACTCCCTCACACCTACACTCCCTCACACCTACACTCCCTCACACGTACACACCCTCACACTTACACTCCCTCACACACTCACACCTACACTTCCCCACACCTACACTCACTCACACTTACACTCCCTCACACCTACACTCTCTCACACCTACACTCCCTCACACTTACACTCACTCACACTCCCTCACACCTACACTCCCTCACACCTACACTCCCTCACACTTACACTCCCTCACACCTACACTCCCTCACACCTACACTCCCTCACACTTACACTCCCTCACACCTACACTCCCTCACACCTACACTCCCTCACCCTTACACTCCCTCACACTTACACTCCCTCACACCTACACTCCCTCACACCTACACTACCTCACACTTACACTCACTCACACTCCCTCACACCTACACTCCCTCACACCTACACTCCCTCACACGTACACTCCCTCACACTTACACTCCCTCACACACTCACACCTACACTTCCTCACACCTACACTCACTCACACTTACACTCCCTCACACCTACACTCTCTCACACCTACACTCCCTCACACTTACACTCACTCACACTCCCTCACACCTACACTCCCTCACACTTACACTCCCTCACACCTACACTCCCTCACACCTACACTCCCTCACACTTACACTCCCTCACACCTACACTCCCTCACCCTTACACTCCCTCACACCTACACTCCCTCACACCTACACTCCCTCACACTTACACTCCCTCACACTTACACTCCCTCACACCTACACTCCCTCACACTTACACTCCCTCACACCTACACTCCCTCACACCTACACTCCCTCACACTTACACTCCTTCACACCTACACTCTCTCACCCTTACACTCCCTCACACTTACACTCCCTCACACTTACACTCCCTCACACCTACACTCCCTCACACCTACACTCCCTCACCCTTACACTCCCTCACACTTACACTCCCTCACACCTACACTCCCTCACACCTACACTACCTCACACTTACACTCACTCACACTCCCTCACACCTACACTCCCTCACACCTACACTCCCTCACACGTACACTCCCTCACACTTACACTCCCTCACACACTCACACCTACACTTCCTCACACCTACACTCACTCACACTTACACTCCCTCACACCTACACTCTCTCACACCTACACTCCCTCACACTTACACTCACTCACACTCCCTCACACCTACACTCCCTCACACTTACACTCCCTCACACCTACACTCCCTCACACCTACACTCCCTCACACCTACACTCCCTCACACTTACACTCCCTCACACCTACACTCCCTCACCCTTACACTCCCTCACACCTACACTCCCTCACACCTACACTCCCTCACACTTACACTCCCTCACACTTACACTCCCTCACACCTACACTCCCTCACACTTACACTCCCTCACACCTACACTCCCTCACACCTACACTCCCTCACACTTACACTCCTTCACACCTACACTCTCTCACCCTTACACTCCCTCACACTTACACTCCCTCACACTTACACTCCCTCACACTTACACTCCCTCACACCTACAGTAATTGTCTAACTGCCCGTCCAGACGACCGGTGCTCCCTGACCAGACCACAGTGTCCACCACCACCACCGCTGCTGCTGCATCTCGCAGTCCCCTCCTCCCTACCTGACTTCCAGCTCGTCGCTTCGCCTCCTCCTCCTCCTCGCTGGCTCCCTTCTTCTCGACCAGGAGAAGGGGGTTGTCAGCAGAGGCGTGGGGGGGCTCGCCATCCCCATCGGGCAATGGTCGTCTCTCTCATTAAGTAATGCACATTGAAGGTTTGTGCCACGATCGGTTAGAAGCTGCTGCGGCAGTTACATTAAAAAAAACATAGCCCTTGATGGATGCATCTGCAATCGTTTTGGCTATTTGATCTGACAGGACATAAGTTACGGGCCACCTCGTCAAGTGATTCCATTGCTACTTGGATGTACTTACTGTATCTCCATCGCGGATGTTGGTAACGGACCCATAATGTCCAAAGCTACCAGCATCACAAACTTCATGAACTCGTGCGACCACCGTAACGGATCGCAACTGCGCCCGCTCGTGCTGTGTTGGTGGCTCGCGCTGAGCGTGACCGCCGTTCACGGCCACCCCCACTGCTCGACATCGATCTCCATCCTTCGCGAGTGGAATCGTGGCGCGATGGCTTAGAAATAACTCGGCTTTGGGAGAGTGAGTGGAGGTCGCTTCAGCCGGGTTACACGGAGCATGGTGTACCACGTGTCTGCACGAATAAACTAATACACGTGTTCTGAGTAAAGGTTGTTCGGGGTTAGATAATGTAAATATAAATGCGTCGTTAACCCACCAGCACTCGACACAGCCAATTACTGAGGTTTGTCAACCTTCCACAAAACGTGCCAATTCGTTATTACGACATCACTAACCGGTTGTGTGTTGGAGAGTAAACCCACAACATTGACAATTTGAGTACGATGTTTCGCTGGTGATTATAACCAGCTTCATCAGGTGATTTGCCATAATTATGGGTGTGTCGGGTAGTGGTGGGTTAACGACACATTTTAATTTATAGGATCTAAGTAAAAAAATATTCATGATGAATAATATTAGTCGCGAAAGCGAATAATATTATGATGGAAAGTGGGGATAATAATGTATGATTCATGTAAGAATTATGGAAGGTTTAAGTGAGATTATGGGTAAAGGTTGGGCATTATTTTAGCCAGTGGAATAACTGCTATCTGTTTCCATCAGTACAGGCATAGAGTGTTGCCCCCTTGCGCATGTGGGTTTTCTCCACGTATAATAAACACTGATAATCAATTGGCAAAATAAAACCTCAAAATATGAACCCAATGTAGGAGGACCCTCTCAGTGTGGCTCTCCTGGATAGATAAATAAGTAAATTATTATCGTGCATTGACGAGGAGGGGAATAGAGAGGAGGGTGATGCTTCAACCATATACGTGTGTCGACTTAGGGACATTAAATCGGAGAATCAAACAAGACTGGCAGCAGGCAACACCATGTAATGACGCAGATGTGGCCACAAGCCCACGAGTAACGTTTATATCAGGGGTGTTAGGGTCAGGGGTTTGGGGGGGTTAGTGGTGTGGTTGTGGTTGAGTTACCAACGAGTAAGTTTATATGACGGTGGTGAGGGGTCGGAGTTCGCTGTGGTTACCTGTCACCCTCTCGTGGACACATTCAGTACTCTCTTACATACTCACCGTTTAGTGGTCATCGTTCGGGTTTAGGGTCAAGGGTTACAGTCATTAGGGTTAAGGGTTTAGAGGTGAAGGTTAGAGATGAGTGGTTTGGCTATAAGTCGCCCTCTGGGGGACATCTTTGGAGTCCCGGTGCAGTACTGCACGGTACACGCTCACGTGACGCCCACTTCAGGACAAATACAAAGCTACAACAGATACATTAATAAAATAACGAAGTACCGAAGCAGACACGAGCCGCTACATATTTGTCTCTGCACATAAACGATGCAAGTGCTTTACGCATCCCATCAGCCACACAACCTTCTAAGAGTGCATTCTATCAGCAGCATTGGTTGAACAACAAGCAATACTCTGGACAGGTTTTGACCCTCTATTTATATATTTATTTTTAAAATTTCATATTTTTGAAAAATATATATTTTTAATTTTTTGTTTTTATTTGTTTATTTTATATTTTAATTTTTTTCACCTCAGTCTCATCGCTTGTATCAATGCTTGTAAAGTGCCAGATGTTACAAGTGTAGTGGATTCGAATTAGGTGCACACACGACTCCTTGGGAGGCAACGCTGATTTATTAGAACGGTAAGTAATATAACACTGCACATAAGGTGGTGACCACCAACCTACTCTAGCTAACACATACTTATGAAATACTCTAGCGTGACCCAGCCAGGTGGCTACTGCCAGGTCCGCTGACTGGAGGCTTGACTCTTCTTGGCGTCTTCACGATGCATCTTCGTTCTTGATACGGGCAGCCTCGAACCTTGTGAGGAGGCTGCTTATATGGGCCTCGGCGTGCCCGGGCCCCACCCCGGCCACGCCTCCCTTCGAAAACCCTCTCGAAGCCCCCCTGCTGTCCACGTGCCCTCCGAGGTGCCCCCTAGGCCCCCAGCCCCCACTGGGGTCCAGTCACGTGTCCAGCCGGGGTCACAGAGAGTGCCACGGCCTCACACCACCCTCGTGGCCTCCCGGAGCCCAGAACCGGCCCTGACGTCATTCCCGCCTCCAGCCGGGATGACGTCATGCGTGTGTGTTGACCCGCGTGGTCATGACGCTCCCCCGCATAGTGACGTCACGCTTGTGCGTGTGTACACAGTAGTGATTCTACAATCACTACACAAGCAAGGCCCCACTCTGTCAGATATGGGTCCGAGTTGAGTGCAAAACTCCATGCAGCAGTGCCATGGCTCAACACCTGACCCTGTTGATGTTACAATGCAGTACACCTGCACATGATGCCTTCTTGTTCACAAATCTGTTCCAACAGATTATTTGTACGTGCTGCGTTGACAGTGGAGAGCAAGGACAACTAATGACAAACACGACTCAACACAATCGTCAATGACACCGTCTTCAATGGAATGTAAACATTAGGCGTCTGTTTCTAAGCAATGGCCGTTGTTGTCCAGACCAGTGGCTCGTCCCTTTGACAGCGGGGACCACAATCCCCGTGCACGAGGACCACAATCCCCGTGCACGAGGACCACAATCCCCGTGCACGCTTCCGTAGCAGCTCCTCGCTCTTCGTGCTCAGTCCCCCCCCCCCTCCAACCCCCTGTTCCGTATGGCAACCCATGATCTTAGAAATAGCCGAGCAACGTTTGGGATCAATACTTTACCACACTTACTACTCTAAATCACTTTTGGACCTCCAATCCCTTAAAGTGTACGTGCTCTTCTTTGCACACTTTAAGTGATTTACTTACATATTGTGTTCATCTCGCCTCGTGTTCTGTGTGCTGATTGCGCGTGATGTTGATGCATGACATTGCCATTCGGAACTCATCCTTGTACACTGGACCATTTACACTAGAACCTGCACACTGGACCCTGCACACTGGAACCTGCACACTGGAACCTGCACTCCCTCACACTTACACTCCCTCAAACTTACACTCCTTCACACCTACACTCCCTCACACCTACACTCCCTCACACTTACACTCCCTCACCTACACGCCCTCACACTTACACTCCCTCACACCTACACTCCCTCACACTTACACTCCCTCACACTTACACTCCCTCATACTTACACTCCCTCACACTTACACTCCCTCACACTTACACTCCCTCACACCTACACTCCCTCAGACTTACACTCCCTCACACCTGCACTCCCCACACTTACACTTCCTCACACCTACACTCCCTCACACCTACACTCCCTCACACTTACACTCCCTCACACCTACACTCCCTCACACTTACACTCACTCACACTCGCGCGCCCTCACACTTACACTCCCTCACACCTACACTCCCTCACACTTACACTCCCTCACACTTACACTCCATCACACCTGCACTCCCTCAGACTTACACTCCCTCACACCTGCACTCCCCACACTTACACTTCCTCACACCTACACTCCCTCACACCTACACTCCCTCACACTTACACTCCCTCACACCTACACTCCCTCACACTTACACTCACTCACACTCGCGCGCCCTCACACTTACACTCCCTCACACCTACACTCCCTCACACTTAAACTCCCTCACACTTACACTCCATCACACCTGCACTCCCTCACACTTACACTCCCTCACACCTACACTCCATCACACTTACACTTCCTCACACCTACACTCCCTCACACCTACACTCCCTCACACCTACACTCCCTCACACTTACACTCCCTCACACCAACACTCCCTCACACCTACACTCCTTCACACCTACACTCCCTCACAATTACACTCCCTGACCTACACGCCCTCACACTTACACTCCCTCACACTTACACTCCCTCACACTTACACTCCCTCACACTTACACTCCCTCACACTTACACTCCCTCACACCTACACTCCTTCACACCTACACTCCCTCACACCTACACTCCCTCACACTTACACTCCCTCACACTTACACTCCCTCACCCCTACACTCCCTCACACTTACACTCCTTCACTCCCTCACACTTACACTCCCTCACACTTACACTCCCTCACACCTACACTCCCTCACACCTACACTCCCTCACACCTACACTCCCTCACACCTACACTCCCTCACACTTACACTCCCTCACCTTCACTCCCTCACACTTACACTCCCTCACACCTACACTCCCTCACACCTACACTCCCTCACACCTACACTCCCTCACACTTACACTCCCTCACCTACACTCCCTCACACCTACACTCCCTCACACTTACACTTCCTCACACCTACACTTCCTCACACTTACACTCCCTCGCACTTACACTCACTCACACTCCCGCACACCTACACTCCCTCACACCTACACTCCCTCACACCTACACTCCCTCACACTTACACTCCCTCACCTACACGCCCTCACACTTACACTCCCTCACCTACACGCCCTCACACTTACACTCCCTCACACCTACACTCCCTCACACCTACACTTCCTCACACACTCACACCTACACTCCCTCACACTTACACTCCCTCACACACTCACACCTACACTCCCTCACACTTACACTCCCTCACACTTACACTCCCTCACACTTACACTCCCTCACACACTCCCTCACACTTACACTCCCTCACACCTACACTCCCTCACACCTACACGCCCTCACCTACACGCCCTCACACTTACGCTCCCTCACACCTACACTCCCTCACACTTACACTCCCTCACCCCTACACTCCCTCACCCCTACACTCCCTCACCCTTACACTCCCTCACCCTTACACTCCCTCACACTTACACTCGCTCACACTTACACTCCCTCACCCTTACACTCCCTCACACCTACACTCCCTCACAATTACACTCCCTGACCTACACGCCCTCACACTTACACTCCCTCACACTTACACTCCCTCACACTTACACTCCCTCACACCTACACTCCCTCACACTTACACTCCCTCACACCTACAGTAATTGTCTAACTGCCCGTCCAGACGACCGGTGCTCCCTGACCAGACCACAGTGTCCACCACCACCGCTGCTGCTGCTGCATCTCGCAGTCCCCTCCTCCCTACCTGACTTCCAGCTCGTCGCTTCGCCTCCTCCTCCTCCTCGCTGGCTCCCTTCTTCTCGACCAGGAGAAGGGGGTTGTCAGCAGAGGCGTGGGGGGGCTCGCCATCCCCATCGGGCAATGGTCGTCTCTCTCATTGAGTAATGCACATTGAAGGTTTGCGCCACGATCGGTTAAAACAAAAAAACACATGGCCCTTGATGGATGCATCTGCAATCGTTTTGGCTATTTGATCTGACAGGACATAAGTTACGGGCCACCTCGTCAAGCGATTCCATCGCTACTTGGATGTACTTACTGTATCCCCATCGCGGATGTTGGCAACGGACCCAGAATGTCCAAAGCTACCAGCATCACAAACTTCATGAACTCGTGCGACCACCGTAACGGATCGCAACTGCGCCCGCTCGTGCTGTGTTGGTGGCTCGCGCTGAGCGTGACCGCCGTACACGGCCACCCCCACTGCTCGACATCGATCTCCATCCTTCGCGAGTGGAATCGTGGCGCGATGGCTTAGAAATAACTCGGCTTTGGGAGAGTGAGTGGAGGTCGCTTCAGCCGGGTTACACGGAGCATGGTGTACCACGTGTCGGCACGAATAAACTAATACACGTGTTCTGAGTAAAGGTTGTTCGGGGTTAGATAATGTAATTATAAATGCGTCGTTAACGATATATTTATAGGATCTAAGTCAAAAAATATTTATGATGAATAATATTAGTCGCGAAACCGACGAATATAATTAAAAGTGGGGATAATAATGTATGATTCATGTAAGGATTATTAAAATAAAACTTCAAAATATGAACCCAATGTAGGAGGACCCTCTCAGTGTGGCTCTCCTAGATAGATAAATAAGTAAATTATTATCGTGCATTGACGAGGAGGGGCCTAGAGAGGAGGGTGATGCTTCAACCGTATACTTGTGTCGACTTAGGGACATTAAAGTGGAGAATCAAACAAGACCGGCAGCAGGCAACAACATGTAATGACGCAGATGTGGCCACAAGCCCACGAGTAACGTTTATATCAGGGGTGTTATGGTCAGGGGTTTGGGGGGTTAGTGGTGTGGTTGTGGTTGAGTTACCAACGAGTAAGTTTATATGACGGTGGTGAGGGGTCGGAGTTCGCTGTGGTTACCTGTCACTCTCTCGTGGACATATTCAGTACTCTCTTATATACTCACCGTTTAGTGGTCATCGTTCGGGTTTAGGGTCAAGGGTTACAGTCATTAGGGTTAAGGGTTTAGAGGTGAAGGTTAGAGATGAGTGGTTTGGCTATAAGTCGCCCTCTGGGGGACATCTTTGGAGTCCCGGTGCAGTACTGCACGGTACACGCTCACGTGACGCCCACTTCAGGACAAATACAAAGCTACAACAGATACATTAATAAAATAACGAAGTACCGAAGCAGACACGAGCCGCTACATATTTGTCTCTGCACATAAACGATGCAAGTGCTTTACGCATCCCATCAGCCACACAACCTTCTAAGAGTGCATTCTATCAGCAGCATTGGTTGAACAACAAGCAATACTCTGGAAAGGTTTTGACCCTCTTTTAATATATCATTATTATTTATTTATTTTATTTTTTAAATATGTATATTTATTTTTTTATTTTTTGGTTTTCCAATTTGGGTGTTTTATTTACTTATTTTATATTTTAAATATTTTTTTTGGCCCTCAGTCTCATCGCTTGTATCAATGCTTGTAAAGTGCCAGATGTTACAAGCAAGGCCCCACTCTGTCAGATATGGGTCCGAGTTGAGTGCAAAACTCCATGCAGCAGTGCCATGGCTCAACACCTGACCCTGTTGATGTTACAATGCAGTACACCTGCACATGATGCCTTCTTGTTCACAAATCTCTTCCAACAGATTATTTGTACGTGCTGCGTTGACAGTGGAGAGCAAGGACAACTAATGACAAACACGACTCAACACAATCGTCAATGACACCGTCTTCAATGGAATGTAAACATTAGGCGTCTGTTTCTAAGCAATGGCCGTTGTTGTCCAGACCAGTGGCTGGTCCCTTTGACAGCGGGGACCACAATCCCCGTGCACGAGGACCACAATCCCCGTGCACGAGGACCACAATCCCCGTGCACGCTTCCGTAGCAGCTCCTCGCTCTTCGTGCTCAGTCCCCCCCCCCTCCAACCCCCTGTTCCGTATGGCAACCCATGATCTTAGAAATAGCCGAGCAACGTTTGGGATCAATACTTTACCACACTTACTACTCTAAATCACTTTTGGACCTCCAATCCCTTAAAGTGTACGTGCTCTTCTTTGCACACTTTAAGTTATTTACTTACATATTGTGTTCTTCTCGCCTCGTGTTCTGTGTGCTGATTGCGCGTGATGTTGATGCATGACATTGCCATTCGGAACTCATCCTTGTACACTGGACCATTTACACTGGAACCTGTACACTGGACCCTGTACACTGGAACCTGCACATTGGAACCTGTACACTGGAACCTGCACACTAGAACCTGCACACTGGACCCTGCACACTGGAACCTGCACACTGGAACCTACACTCCCTCACACTTACACTCCCTCAAACTTACACTCCTTCACACCTACACTCCCTCACACCTACACTCCCTCACACTTACACTCCCTCACCTACACGCCCTCACACTTACACTCCCTCACACCTACACTCCCTCACACTTACACTCCCTCACACTTACACTCCCTCATACTTACACTCCCTCACACTTACACTCCCTCACACTTACACTCCCTCACACCTACACTCCCTCAGACTTACACTCCCTCACACCTGCACTCCCCACACTTACACTTCCTCACACCTACACTCCCTCACACCTACACTCCCTCACACTTACACTCCCTCACACCTACACTCCCTCACACTTACACTCCCTCACACTCGCGCGCCCTCACACTTACACTCCCTCACACCTACACTCCCTCACACTTGCACTCCCTCACACTTACACTCCATCACACCTGCACTCCCTCAGACTTACACTCCCTCACACCTGCACTCCCCACACTTACACTTCCTCACACCTACACTCCCTCACACCTACACTCCCTCACACTTACACTCCCTCACACCTACACTCCCTCACACTTACACTCACTCACACTCGCGCGCCCTCACACTTACACTCCCTCACACCTACACTCCCTCACACTTACACTCCCTCACACTTACACTCCATCACACCTGCACTCCCTCACACTTACACTCCCTCACACCTACACTCCCTCACACTTACACTTCCTCACACCTACACTCACTCACACTTACACTCCCTCACACCTACACTCCCTCACACCTACACTCCCTCACACTTACACTCCCTCACACCTACACTCCCTCACACCTACACTCCTTCACACCTACACTCCCTCACAATTACACTCCCTGACCTACACGCCCTCACACTTACACTCCCTCACACTTACACTCCCTCACACTTACACTCCCTCACACTTACACTCCCTCACACCTACACTCCTTCACACCTACACTCCCTCACACTTACACTCCCTCACACTTACACTCCCTCACCCCTACACTCCCTCACACTTACACTCCCTCACCTTCACTCCCTCACACTTACACTCCCTCACACTTACACTCCCTCACACCTACACTCCCTCACACCTACACTCCCTCACACCTACACTCCCTCACACCTACACTCCCTCACACTTACACTCCCTCACCTTCACTCCCTCACACTTACACTCCCTCAAACTTACACTCCCTCACACCTACACTCCCTCACACCTACACTCCCTCACACCTACACTCCCTCACACTTACACTCCCTCACCTACACTCCCTCACACCTACACTCCCTCACACTTACACTTCCTCACACCTACACTTCCTCACACTTACACTCCCTCGCACTTACACTCACTCACACTCCCGCACACCTACACTCCCTCACACCTACACTCCCTCACACCTACACTCCCTCACACTTACACTCCCTCACCTACACGCCCTCACACTTACACTCCCTCACCTACACGCCCTCACACTTACACTCCCTCACACCTACACTCCCTCACACCTACACTTCCTCACACACTCACACCTACACTCCCTCACACTTACACTCCCTCACACACTCACACCTACACTCCCTCACACTTACACTCCCTCACACTTACACTCCCTCACACTTACACTCCCTCACACTTACACTCCCTCACACCTACACTCCCTCACACCTACACGCCCTCACCTACACGCCCTCACACTTACGCTCCCTCACACCTACACTCCCTCACACTTACACTCCCTCACCCCTACACTCCCTCACCCCTACACTCCCTCACCCTTACACTCCCTCACCCTTACACTCCCTCACACTTACACTCGCTCACACTTACACTCCCTCACCCTTACACTCCCTCACACCTACACTCCCTCACAATTACACTCCCTGACCTACACGCCCTCACACTTACACTCCCTCACACTTACACTCCCTCACACTTACACTCCCTCACACCTACACTCCCTCACACTTACACTCCCTCACACCTACAGTAATTGTCTAACTGCCCGTCCAGACGACCGGTGCTCCCTGACCAGACCACAGTGTCCACCACCACCGCTGCTGCTGCTGCATCTCGCAGTCCCCTCCTCCCTACCTGACTTCCAGCTCGTCGCTTCGCCTCCTCCTCCTCCTCGCTGGCTCCCTTCTTCTCGACCAGGAGAAGGGGGTTGTCAGCAGAGGCGTGGGGGGGCTCGCCATCCCCATCGGGCAATGGTCGTCTCTCTCATTGAGTAATGCACATTGAAGGTTTGCGCCACGATCGGTTAAAACAAAAAAACACATGGCCCTTGATGGATGCATCTGCAATCGTTTTGGCTATTTGATCTGACAGGACATAAGTTACGGGCCACCTCGTCAAGCGATTCCATCGCTACTTGGATGTACTTACTGTATCCCCATCGCGGATGTTGGCAACGGACCCAGAATGTCCAAAGCTACCAGCATCACAAACTTCATGAACTCGTGCGACCACCGTAACGGATCGCAACTGCGCCCGCTCGTGCTGTGTTGGTGGCTCGCGCTGAGCGTGACCGCCGTACACGGCCACCCCCACTGCTCGACATCGATCTCCATCCTTCGCGAGTGGAATCGTGGCGCGATGGCTTAGAAATAACTCGGCTTTGGGAGAGTGAGTGGAGGTCGCTTCAGCCGGGTTACACGGAGCATGGTGTACCACGTGTCGGCACGAATAAACTAATACACGTGTTCTGAGTAAAGGTTGTTCGGGGTTAGATAATGTAATTATAAATGCGTCGTTAACCCACCAGCACTCGACACAGCCAATTACTGAGGTTTGTCAACCTTCCACAAAACGTGCCAATTCGTTATTACGACATCACTAACCGGTTGTGTGTTGGAGAGTAAACACACAACATTGACAATTTGAGTACGATGTTTCGCTGGTGATTATAACCAGCTTCATCAGGTGATTTGCCATAATTATGGGTGTGTCGGGTAGTGGTGGGTTAACGATATATTTATAGGATCTAAGTCAAAAAATATTTATGATGAATAATATTAGTCGCGAAACCGACGAATATAATTAAAAGTGGGGATAATAATGTATGATTCATGTAAGGATTATTAAAATAAAACTTCAAAATATGAACCCAATGTAGGAGGACCCTCTCAGTGTGGCTCTCCTAGATAGATAAATAAGTAAATTATTATCGTGCATTGACGAGGAGGGGCCTAGAGAGGAGGGTGATGCTTCAACCGTATACTTGTGTCGACTTAGGGACATTAAAGTGGAGAATCAAACAAGACCGGCAGCAGGCAACAACATGTAATGACGCAGATGTGGCCACAAGCCCACGAGTAACGTTTATATCAGGGGTGTTATGGTCAGGGGTTTGGGGGGTTAGTGGTGTGGTTGTGGTTGAGTTACCAACGAGTAAGTTTATATGACGGTGGTGAGGGGTCGGAGTTCGCTGTGGTTACCTGTCACCCTCTCGTGGACATATTCAGTACTCTCTTATATACTCACCGTTTAGTGGTCATCGTTCGGGTTTAGGGTCAAGGGTTACAGTCATTAGGGTTAAGGGTTTAGAGGTGAAGGTTAGAGATGAGTGGTTTGGCTATAAG
Organism: Petromyzon marinus; assembly: GCF_048934315.1. Taxonomy (NCBI): domain Eukaryota; kingdom Metazoa; phylum Chordata; class Hyperoartia; order Petromyzontiformes; family Petromyzontidae; genus Petromyzon; species Petromyzon marinus. Next base: position 18,532 of record NW_027423695.1, on the reverse strand, counting down.
TCGCCCTCTGGGGGACATCTTTGGAGTCCCCGTGCAGTACTGCACGGTACACGCTCACCTGACGCCCACTTCAGGACAAATACAAAGCTACAACAGATACATTAATAAAATAACGAAGTACCGAAGCAGACACGAGCCGCTACATATTTGTCTCTGCACATAAACGATGCAAGTGCTTTACGCATCCCATCAGCCACACAACCTTCTAAGAGTGCATTCTATCAGCAGCATTGGTTGAACAACAAGCAATACTCTGGAAAGGTTTTGACCCTCTTTTAATATATCATTATTATTTATTTATTTGTTAAATATGTATATTTATTTTTTTATTTTTTGGTTTTCCAATTTGGATGTTTTATTTACTTATTTTATATTTTAAATATTTTTTTTGGCCCTCAGTCTCATCGCTTGTATCAATGCTTGTAAAGTGCCAGATGTTACAAGCAAGGCCCCACTCTGTCAGATATGGGTCCGAGTTGAGTGCAAAACTCCATGCAGCAGTGCCATGGCTCAACACCTGACCCTGTTGATGTTACAATGCAGTACACCTGCACATGATGCCTTCTTGTTCACAAATCTCTTCCAACAGATTATTTGTACGTGCTGCGTTGACAGTGGAGAGCAAGGACAACTAATGACAAACACGACTCAACACAATCGTCAATGACACCGTCTTCAATGGAATGTAAACATTAGGCGTCTGTTTCTAAGCAATGGCCGTTGTTGTCCAGACCAGTGGCTCGTCCCTTTGACAGCGGGGATAACAATCCCCGTGCACGAGGACCACAATCCCCGTGCACGAGGACCACAATCCCCGTGCACGCTTCCGTAGCAGCTCCTCGCTCTTCGTGCTCAGTCCCCCCCCCCCTCCAACCCCCTGTTCCTGTATGGCAACCCATGATCTTAGAAATAGCCGAGCAACGTTTGGGATCAATACTTTACCACACTTACTACTCTAAATCACTTTTGGACCTCCAATCCCTTAAAGTGTACGTGCTCTTCTTTGCACACTTTAAGTGATTTACTTACATATTGTGTTCATCTCGCCTCGTGTTCTGTGTGCTGATTGCGCGTGATGTTGATGTATGACATTGCCATTCGGAACTCATCCTTGTACACTGGACCATTTACACTGGAACCTGTACACTGGAACCTGCACACTAGAACCTGCACACTGGACCCTGCACACTGGAACCTGCACACTGGAACCTGCACTCCCTCACACTTACACTCCCTCAAACTTACACTCCTTCACACCTACACTCCCTCACACCTACACTCCCTCACACTTACACTCCCTCACCTACACGCCCTCACACTTACACTCCCTCACACCTACACTCCCTCACACTTACACTCCCTCACACTTACACTCCCTCACACTTACACTCCCTCACACTTACACTCCCTCACACCTACACTCCCTCAGACTTACACTCCCTCACACCTGCACTCCCCACACTTACACTTCCTCACACCTACACTCCCTCACACCTACACTCCCTCACACTTACACTCCCTCACACCTACACTCCCTCACACTTACACTCACTCACACTCGCGCGCCCTCACACTTACACTCCCTTACACCTACACTCCCTCACACTTACACTCCCTCACACTTACACTCCATCACACCTGCACTCCCTCAGACTTACACTCCCTCACACCTGCACTCCCCACACTTACACTTCCTCACACCTACACTCCCTCACACCTACACTCCCTCACACTTACACTCCCTCACACCTACACTCCCTCACACTTACACTCACTCACACTCGCGCGCCCTCACACTTACACTCCCTCACACCTACACACCCTCACACTTACACTCCCTCACACTTACACTCCATCACACCTGCACTCCCTCACACTTACACTTCCTCACACCTACAATCACTCACACTTACACTCCCTCACACCTACACTCCTTCACACCTACACTCCCTCACACTTACACTCACTCACACTCACACTCCCTCACACCTACACTCCCTCACACCTACACTCCCTCACACCTACACTCCCTCACACTTACACTCTCTCACACACTCACACCTACACTCCCTCACACCTACACTCCCTCACACCTACACTCCCTCACACCTACACTCCCTCACACTCACACTCCCTCAAACTTACACTCCCTCACACCTACACTACCTCACACCTACACTCCCTTACACCTACACTCCCTCACACTTACACTCCCTCACCTACACGCCCTCACACTTACACTCCCTCACACCTACACTCCCTCACACGTACACTCCGTCACACTTACACTCCCTCACACCTACACTCCCTCACACTTACACTTCCTCACACCTACACTCACTCACACTTACACTCCCTCACACCTACAATTCCTCACACTTACACTCCCGCACCTACACGCTCTCACACTTACACTCCCTCAGACCTACACTCACTCACACTTACACTCCCTCACACCTACACTCCCTCACACCTACACTCCCTCACACTTAAACTCCCTCACACCTACACTCCCTCACCCTTACACTCCCTCACACTTACACTCGCTCACACCTACACTCCCTCACACTTACACTGCCTCACACCTACACTCCCTCACCCTTACACTCCCTCACACTTACACTCCCTCACACCTACACTCCCTCACACTTACACTCCCTCACACTTACACTCCCTCACACTTACACTCCCTCACACTTACACTCCCTCACACCTACAGTAATTGTCTAACTGCCCGTCCAGACGACCGGTGCTCCCTGACCAGACCACAGTGTCCACCACCACCACCGCTGCTGCTGCTGCTGCATCTCGCAGTCCCCTCCTCCCTACCTGACTTCCAGCTCGTCGCTTCGCCTCCTCCTCCTCGCTGGCTCCCTTCTTCTCGACCAGGAGAAGGGGGTTGTCAGTAGAGGCGTGGGGGGGCTCGCCATCCCCATCGGGCAATGGTCGTCTCTCTCATTGAGTAATGCACATTGAAGGTTTGTGCCACGATCGGTTAAAAAAAAACATGGCCCTTGATGGATGCATCTGCAATCGTTTTGGCTGTTTCATCTGACAGGACGTAAGTTACGGGCCACTTCGTCAAGTGATTCCATCGCTACTTGGATGTACTTACTGTATCCCCATCGCGGATGTTGGCAACGGACCCAGAATGTCCAAAGCTACCAGCATCACAAACTTCATGAACTCGTGCGACCACCGTAACGGATCGCAACTGCGCCCGCTCGTGCTGTGTTGGTGGCTCGCGCTGAGCGTGACCGCCGTACACGGCCACCCCCACTACTCGACATCGATCTCCATCCTTCGCGAGTGGAATCGTGGCGCGATGGCTTAGAAATAACTCGGCTTTGGGAGAGTGAGTGGAGGTCGCTTCAGCCGGGTTACACGGAGCATGGTGTACCACGTGTCGGCACGAATAAACTAATACACGTGTTCTGAGTAAAGGTTGTTCGGGGTTAGATAATGTAAATATAGATGCGTCGTTAACCCACCAGCACTCGACACAGCCAATTACTGAGGTTTGTCACCTTCACAAAACGTGCCAATTAGTTACTACGACATCACTAACAGGTTGTGTGTTGGAGAGTAAACCCACAACATTGACAATTTGAGTACGATGTTTCGCTGGTGATTATAACCAGCTTCATCAGGTGATTTGCCATAATTATGGGTGTGTCGGGTAGTGGTGGGTTAACGATATATTTATATTTATAAGATCTAAGTAAAAAAATATTTATGATGAATAATATTAGTCGCGAAAGCGAATAATATTATGATTGAAAGTGGGTATAATAATGTATGATTCATGTAAGGATTATGGAAGGTTTAAGTGAGATTATGGGTAAAGGTTGGGCATTATTTTAGCCAGTGGAATAACTGCTATCTGTTTCCATCAGTACAGGGATAGAGTGTTGCCCCCTTGCGCATGTGGGTTTTCTCCACGTATAATAAACACTGATAATCAATTGGCAAAATAAAACCTCAAAATATGAACCCAATGTAGGAGGACCCTCTCAGTGTGGCTCTCCTGGATAGATAGATAAGTAAATTATTATCGTGCATTGACGAGGAGGGGCCTAGAGAGGAGGGTGATGCTTCAACCATATACTTGTGTCGACTTAAGGACATTAAAGCGGAGAATCAAACAAGACCGGCAGCAGGCAACAACATGTAATGACGCAGATGTGGCCACAAGCCCACGAGTAACGTTTATATCAGGGGTGTTAGGGTCAGGGGTTTGGGGGGCTAGTGTTGTGGTTGTGGTTGAGTTACCAACGAGTAAGTTTATATGACGGTGGTGAGGCGTCGGAGTTCGCTGTGGTTACCTGTCACCCTCTCGTGGACATATTCAGTACTCTCTTATATACTCACCGTTTAGTGGTCATCGTTCGGGTTTAGGGTCAAGGGTTACAGTCATTAGGGTTAAGGGTTTAGAGGTGAAGGTTAGAGATGAGTGGTTTGGCTATAAGTCGCCCTCTGGGGGACATCTTTGGAGTCCCGGTGCAGTACTGCACGGTACACGGTCACGTGACGCCCACTTCAGGACAAATACAAAGCTACAACAGATACATTAATAAAATAACGAAGTACCGAAGCAGACACGAGCCGCTACATATTTGTCTCTGCACATAAACGATGCAAGTGCTTTACGCATCCCATCAGCCACACAACCTTCTAAGAGTGCATTCTATCAGCAGCATTGGTTGAACAACAAGCAATACTCTGGACAGGTTTTGACCCTCAATGTCTCATCGCTTGTATCAATGCTTGTAAAGTGCCAGATGTTACAAGTGTAGTGGGTTCGAATTAGGTGCACACACGACTGCTTGGGAGGCAACGCTGATTTATTAGAACGGTAAGTAATATAACACTGCACATAAGATGGTGACCACCGACCTACTCTAGCTAACACACACTTCTCAAATACTCTAGCGTTAATCCAGCCAGGTGGGATACTGCCAGGTCCGCTGACTGGAGGCTTGACTCCTCTTAGCGTCTTCACGATGCATCTTCGTTCTTGATACGGGCAGCCTCGAACCCTTGTGAGGAGGCTGCTTATATGGGCCTCGGCGTGCCCGGGCCCCGCCCCGGCCACGCCTCCCTTCAAGAACCCTCTCGAAGCCCCCCTGCTGTCCACGTGCCCTCCGAGGTGCCCCCTAGGCCCCCACTGGGGTCCAGTCACGTGTCCAGCCGGGGTCACAGAGAGTGCCACGGCCTCACACCACCCTCGTGGACTCCCGAGCCCAGAACCGGCCCTAACGTCATTCCCGCCTCCAGCCGGGATGACGTCATGCGTGTGTGTACACAGTAGTGATGCTACCATCACTACACAAGCAAGGCCCCACTCTGTCAGATATGGGTCCGAGTTGAGTGCAAAACTCCATGCAGCAGTGCCATGGCTCAACACCTGACCCTGTTGATGTTACAATGCAGTACACCTGTACATGATGCCTTCTTGTTCACAAATCTGTTCCAACAGATTATTTGTACGTGCTGCGTTGACGGTGGTGAACAAGGACAATTAACGACAAACACGACTCAACACAATCGTCAATGACACCGTCTTCAATGGAATGTAAACATTAGGCGTCTGTTTCTAAGCAATGGCCGTTGTTGTCCAGACCAGTGGCTGGTCCCTTTGACAGCGGGGACCACAATCCCCGTGCACGGGGACCACAATCCCCATGCACGAGGACCACAATCCCCGTGCAGGAGGACCACAATCCCCGTGCACGAGGACCACAATCCCTGTGCACGAGGACCACAATCCCCGTGCACGAGGACCACAATCCCCGTGCAGGAGGACCACAATCCCCGTGCACGAGGACCACAATCCCCGTGCACGGGGGCCACAATCCCCGTGCACGAGGACCACAATCCCCGTGCAGGAGGACCACAATCCCCGTGCACGAGGACCACAATCCCCGTGCACGGGGGCCACAATCCCCGTGCACGCTTCCGTAGCAGCTCCTCGCTCTTCGTGCTCAGTCCCCCCCCTCCCACCCCCTGTTCCGTAGGGCAACCCATGATCTTAGAAATAGCCGAGCAACGTTTGGGAACAACACTTTACCACACTTGTCCTGCTCTAAATCACTTTTGACCTCCAATCCCTTCAAGTGTACGTGCTCTTCTTTGCACACTTTAAGTTATTTACTTACATATTGTGTTCATCTCGCCTCGTGTTCTGTGTGCTGATTGCGCGTGATGTTGATGCATGACTTTGCCATTCGGAACTCAACCTTGTACACTGGACCATTAACACTGGAACCTGCACTCTGGAACCTACACTCCCTCACACTTACACTCCCTCAAACTTACATTCCCTCACACCTACACTCCCTCACACTTACACTTCCTCACACCTACACTCACTCACACTTACACTCCCTCACACCTACACTCGCTCACACCTACACTCCCTCACACTCACTCACACTCCCTCAAACCTACACTCCCTCACACCTACACTCCTTCACACCTACACTCCTTCACACTTACACTCCCTGACCTACACTCCCTCACACTTACACTTCCTCACACCTACACTCCCTCACACTTACACTCCCTCACACTTACACTCCCTCACACCTAAACTCCCTCACACTTACACTCCCTCACACCTACACTCCCTCACACTTACACTCACACTCACACGCCCTCACACTTACACTCTATCACACCTACACTCCCTCACACTTACACTCCCTCACACTTACACTCCCACACACCTACACTCCCTCACACTTACACTTCCTCACACCTACACTTCCTCACACTTACACTCCCTCACACTTACACTCCCTCACACGTGCACTCCCTCACACTTACACTTCCTCACACCTACACTCGCTCACACTTACACTCCCTCACACCTACACTCCCTCACACCTACACTCCCTCACACTTACACTCACTCACACCTACACTCCCTCACACCTACACTCCCTCACACTTACACTCACTCACACTCACACTCCCTCACACCTACACTCCCTCACACTTACACTCCCTCACACCTACACTCCCTCATACCTACACTCCCTCACACCTACACTCCCTCACACTTACACTCCCTCACACCTACACTCCCTCACACTTACACTCCCTCACCTACACGCCCTCACACTTACACTCCCTCACACCTACACTCCCTCACACTTACACTTCCTCACACCTACACTTCCTCACACTTACACTCACTCACACTTACACTCCCTCACACCTACACTCCCTCACACCTACACTCCTTCACACTTACACTCACTCACACCTACACTCCCTCACACTTACACTCCCTCACACCTACACTCCCTCACACTTACACTTCCTCACACCTACACTCACTCACACTTACACTCCCTCACACCTACACTCTCTCACACTTACACTCCCTCACACCTACACTCCCTCACACTTACACTTCCTCACACCTACACTCACTCACACTTACACTCCCTCACACTTACACTCACTCATACTCACACTCCCTCACACCTACACTCCCTCACACCTACACTCCTTCACACCTACACTCCCTCACACTTACACTCCTGACCTACACGCCCTCACACTTACACTCCCTCACACCTACACTCCCTCACACTTACACTCCCTCACACTTACACTCCCTCACACCTACACTCCTTCACACCTACACTCCCTCACACCTACACTCCCTCACACTTACACTCCCTCACACTTACACTCCCTCACACCTACACTCCCTCACACCTACACTCCCTCACACTTACACTCCCTCACACACTCACACCTACACTCCCTCACACCTACACTCCCTCAAACTTACACTCCCTCACACCTACACTCCCTCACATCTACACTCCCTCACACTTACACTCCCTCAAACTTACACTCCCTCACACCTACACTCCCTCACACTCACACTCCCTCACCTGCACGCCCTCACACTTACGCTCTCTCACACCTACACTCCCTCACACTTACACTCCCTCAAACTTACACTCCCTCACACCTACACTCCCTCACACCTACACTCCCTCACACCTACACTCCCTCACACTTACACTCCCTCACCTACACGCCCTCACACTTACACTCCCTCACACCTACACTCCCTCACACTTACATTCCCTCACACTTACACTCCCTCACACCTACACTCCCTCACACTTACACTCCCTCACACTTACACTCCCTCACACTTACACTCCCTCACACCTACACTCCCTCACACTTACACTTCCTCACACCTACACTCACTCACACTTACACTCCCTCACACCTACACTCCCTCACACCTACACTCCCTCACACTTACACTCACTCACACTCCCTCAAACCTACACTCCCTCACACCTACACTCCTTCACACCTACACTCCCTCACACTTACACTCCCTCACACCTACACTCCCTCACACTTACACTTCCTCACACCTACACTTCCTCACACTTACACTCCCTCACACTTACACTCCCTCACACGTGCACTCCCTCACACTTACACTTCCTCACACCTACACTCACTCACACTTACACTCCCTCACACCTACACTCCCTCACACCTACACTCCCTCACACTTACACTCACTCACACCTACACTCCCTCACACCTACACTTCCTCACACTTACACTCACTCACACTCACACTCCCTCACACCTACACTCCCTCACACTTACACTCCCTCACACCTACACTCCCTCATACCTACACTCCCTCACACCTACACTCCCTCACACTTACACTCCCTCACACCTACACTCCCTCACACTTACACTCCCTCACACCTACACTTCCTCACACTTACACTCACTCACACTTACACTCCCTCACACCTACACTCCCTCACACCTACACTCCTTCACACTTACACTCACTCACACCTACACTCCCTCACACTTACACTCCCTCACACTTACACTCCCTCACACCTACACTCCCTCACACTTACACTTCCTCACACCTACACTCACTCACACTTACACTCCCTCACACCTACACTCTCTCACACTTACACTCCCTCACACCTACACTCCCTCACACTTACACTTCCTCACACCTACACTCACTCACACTTACACTCCCTCACACTTACACTCACTCATACTCACACTCCCTCACACCTACACTCCCTCACACCTACACTCCTTCACACCTACACTCCCTCACACTTACACTCCTGACCTACACGCCCTCACACTTACACTCCCTCACACCTACACTCCCTCACACTTACACTCCCTCACACTTACACTCCCTCACACCTACACTCCTTCACACCTACACTCCCTCACACCTACACTCCCTCACACTTACACTCCCTCACACTTACACTCCCTCACACCCACACTCCCTCACACCTACACTCCCTCACACTTACACTCCCTCACACACTCACACCTACACTCCCTCACACCTACACTCCCTCACACTTACACTCCCTCAAACTTACACTCCCTCACACCTACACTCCCTCACACTCACACTCCCTCACCTACACGCCCTCACACTTACGCTCTCTCACACCTACACTCCCTCACACTTACACTCCCTCAAACTTACACTCCCTCACACCTACACTCCCTCACACCTACACTCCCTCACACCTACACTCCCTCACACTTACACTCCCTCACCTACACGCCCTCACACTTACACTCCCTCACACCTACACTCCCTCACACTTACATTCCCTCACACTTACACTCCCTCACACCTACACTCCCTCACACTTACACTCACTCACACTCCCTCAAACCTACACTCCCTCACACCTACACTCCTTCACACCTACACTCCCTCACACTTACACTCCCTCACACCTACACTCCCTCACACTTACACTTCCTCACACCTACACTTCCTCACACTTACACTCCCTCACACTTACACTCCCTCACACGTGCACTCCCTCACACTTACACTTCCTCACACCTACACTCACTCACACTTACACTCCCTCACACCTACACTCCCTCACACCTACACTCCCTCACACTTACACTCACTCACACCTACACTCCCTCACACCTACACTTCCTAACACTTACACTCACTCACACTCACACTCCCTCACACCTACACTCCCTCACACTTACACTCCCTCACACCTACACTCCCTCATACCTACACTCCCTCACACCTACACTCCCTCACACTTACACTCCCTCACACCTACACTCCCTCACACTTACACTCCCTCACACCTACACTTCCTCACACTTACACTCACTCACACTTACACTCCCTCACACCTACACTCCCTCACACCTACACTCCTTCACACTTACACTCACTCACACCTACACTCCCTCACACTTACACTCCCTCACACTTACACTCCCTCACACCTACACTCCCTCACACTTACACTTCCTCACACCTACACTCACTCACACTTACACTCCCTCACACCTACACTCTCTCACACTTACACTCCCTCACACCTACACTCCCTCACACTTACACTTCCTCACACCTACACTCACTCACACTTACACTCCCTCACACTTACACTCACTCATACTCACACTCCCTCACACCTACACTCCCTCACACCTACACTCCTTCACACCTACACTCCCTCACACTTACACTCCTGACCTACACGCCCTCACACTTACACTCCCTCACACCTACACTCCCTCACACTTACACTCCCTCACACTTACACTCCCTCACACCTACACTCCTTCACACCTACACTCCCTCACACCTACACTCCCTCACACTTACACTCCCTCACACTTACACTCCCTCACACCCACACTCCCTCACACCTACACTCCCTCACACTTACACTCCCTCACACACTCACACCTACACTCCCTCACACCTACACTCCCTCACACTTACACTCCCTCAAACTTACACTTCCTCACACCTACACTCACTCACACTTACACTCCCTCACACCTACACTCTCTCACACTTACACTCCCTCACACCTACACTCCCTCACACTTACACTTCCTCACACCTACACTCACTCACACTTACACTCCCTCACACTTACACTCACTCATACTCACACTCCCTCACACCTACACTCCCTCACACCTACACTCCTTCACACCTACACTCCCTCACACTTACACTCCTGACCTACACGCCCTCACACTTACACTCCCTCACACCTACACTCCCTCACACTTACACTCCCTCACACTTACACTCCCTCACACCTACACTCCTTCACACCTACACTCCCTCACACCTACACTCCCTCACACTTACACTCCCTCACACTTACACTCCCTCACACCTACACTCCCTCACACCTACACTCCCTCACACTTACACTCCCTCACACACTCACACCTACACTCCCTCACACCTACACTCCCTCAAACTTACACTCCCTCACACCTACACTCCCTCACATCTACACTCCCTCACACTTACACTCCCTCAAACTTACACTCCCTCACACCTACACTCCCTCACACTCACACTCCCTCACCTGCACGCCCTCACACTTACGCTCTCTCACACCTACACTCCCTCACACTTACACTCCCTCAAACTTACACTCCCTCACACCTACACTCCCTCACACCTACACTCCCTCACACCTACACTCCCTCACACTTACACTCCCTCACCTACACGCCCTCACACTTACACTCCCTCACACCTACACTCCCTCACACTTACATTCCCTCACACTTACACTCCCTCACACCTACACTCCCTCACACTTACACTCCCTCACACTTACACTCCCTCACACTTACACTCCCTCACACCTACACTCCCTCACACTTACACTTCCTCACACCTACACTCACTCACACTTACACTCCCTCACACCTACACTCCCTCACACCTACACTCCCTCACACTTACACTCACTCACACTCCCTCAAACCTACACTCCCTCACACCTACACTCCTTCACACCTACACTCCCTCACACTTACACTCCCTCACACCTACACTCCCTCACACTTACACTTCCTCACACCTACACTTCCTCACACTTACACTCCCTCACACTTACACTCCCTCACACGTGCACTCCCTCACACTTACACTTCCTCACACCTACACTCACTCACACTTACACTCCCTCACACCTACACTCCCTCACACCTACACTCCCTCACACTTACACTCACTCACACCTACACTCCCTCACACCTACACTTCCTCACACTTACACTCACTCACACTCACACTCCCTCACACCTACACTCCCTCACACTTACACTCCCTCACACCTACACTCCCTCATACCTACACTCCCTCACACCTACACTCCCTCACACTTACACTCCCTCACACCTACACTCCCTCACACTTACACTCCCTCACACCTACACTTCCTCACACTTACACTCACTCACACTTACACTCCCTCACACCTACACTCCCTCACACCTACACTCCTTCACACTTACACTCACTCACACCTACACTCCCTCACACTTACACTCCCTCACACTTACACTCCCTCACACCTACACTCCCTCACACTTACACTTCCTCACACCTACACTCACTCACACTTACACTCCCTCACACCTACACTCTCTCACACTTACACTCCCTCACACCTACACTCCCTCACACTTACACTTCCTCACACCTACACTCACTCACACTTACACTCCCTCACACTTACACTCACTCATACTCACACTCCCTCACACCTACACTCCCTCACACCTACACTCCTTCACACCTACACTCCCTCACACTTACACTCCTGACCTACACGCCCTCACACTTACACTCCCTCACACCTACACTCCCTCACACTTACACTCCCTCACACTTACACTCCCTCACACCTACACTCCTTCACACCTACACTCCCTCACACCTACACTCCCTCACACTTACACTCCCTCACACTTACACTCCCTCACACCCACACTCCCTCACACCTACACTCCCTCACACTTACACTCCCTCACACACTCACACCTACACTCCCTCACACCTACACTCCCTCACACTTACACTCCCTCAAACTTACACTCCCTCACACCTACACTCCCTCACACTTACACTCCCTCACACACTCACACCTACACTCCCTCACACCTACACTCCCTCACACTTACACTCCCTCAAACTTACACTCCCTCACCTACACGCCCTCACACTTACGCTCTCTCACACCTACACTCCCTCACACTTACACTCCCTCAAACTTACACTCCCTCACACCTACACTCCCTCACACCTACACTCCCTCACACCTACACTCCCTCACACTTACACTCCCTCACCTACACGCCCTCACACTTACACTCCCTCACACCTACACTCCCTCACACTTACATTCCCTCACACTTACACTCCCTCACACCTACACTCCCTCACACTTACACTCACTCACACTCCCTCAAACCTACACTCCCTCACACCTACACTCCTTCACACCTACACTCCCTCACACTTACACTCCCTCACACCTACACTCCCTCACACTTACACTTCCTCACACCTACACTTCCTCACACTTACACTCCCTCACACTTACACTCCCTCACACGTGCACTCCCTCACACTTACACTTCCTCACACCTACACTCACTCACACTTACACTCCCTCACACCTACACTCCCTCACACCTACACTCCCTCACACTTACACTCACTCACACCTACACTCCCTCACACCTACACTTCCTCACACTTACACTCACTCACACTCACACTCCCTCACACCTACACTCCCTCACACTTACACTCCCTCACACCTACACTCCCTCATACCTACACTCCCTCACACCTACACTCCCTCACACTTACACTCCCTCACACCTACACTCCCTCACACTTACACTCCCTCACACCTACACTTCCTCACACTTACACTCACTCACACTTACACTCCCTCACACCTACACTCCCTCACACCTACACTCCTTCACACTTACACTCACTCACACCTACACTCCCTCACACTTACACTCCCTCACACTTACACTCCCTCACACCTACACTCCCTCACACTTACACTTCCTCACACCTACACTCACTCACACTTACACTCCCTCACACCTACACTCTCTCACACTTACACTCCCTCACACCTACACTCCCTCACACTTACACTTCCTCACACCTACACTCACTCACACTTACACTCCCTCACACTTACACTCACTCATACTCACACTCCCTCACACCTACACTCCCTCACACCTACACTCCTTCACACCTACACTCCCTCACACTTACACTCCTGACCTACACGCCCTCACACTTACACTCCCTCACACCTACACTCCCTCACACTTACACTCCCTCACACTTACACTCCCTCACACCTACACTCCTTCACACCTACACTCCCTCACACCTACACTCCCTCACACTTACACTCCCTCACACTTACACTCCCTCACACCCACACTCCCTCACACCTACACTCCCTCACACTTACACTCCCTCACACACTCACACCTACACTCCCTCACACCTACACTCCCTCAAACTTACACTCCCTCACACCTACACTCCCTCACACCTACACTCCCTCACACTTACACTCCCTCAAACTTACACTCCCTCACACCTACACTCCCTCACACTCACACTCCCTCACCTACACGCCCTCACACTTACGCTCTCTCACACCTACACTCCCTCACACTTACACTCCCTCAAACTTACACTCCCTCACACCTACACTCCCTCACACCTACACTCCCTCACACCTACACTCCCTCACACTTACACTCCCTCACCTACACGCCCTCACACTTACACTCCCTCACACCTACACTCCCTCACACTTACATTCCCTCACACTTACACTCCCTCACACCTACACTCCCTCACACTTACACTCCCTCACACTTACACTCCCTCACACTTACACTCCCTCACACCTACACTCCCTCACACTTACACTTCCTCACACCTACACTCACTCACACTTACACTCCCTCAAACCTACACTCCCTCACACCTACACTCCCTCACACTTACACTCACTCACACTCCCTCAAACCTACACTCCCTCACACCTACACTCCCTCACACCTACACTCCCTCAAACTTACACTCCCTCACACCTACACTCCCTCACACCTACACTCCCTCACACAAACACTCCCTCACACTTACATTCACTCACACCTACACTCCCTCACACCTACACTCCCTCACACTTACACTCACTCACACTCACACTCCCTCACACCTACACTCTCTCACACTTACACTCCCTCACACCTACACTCCCTCATACCTACACTCCCTCACACCTACACTCCCTCACACTTACACTCCCTCACACCTACACTCCCTCACACTTACACTCCCTCACCTACACGCCCTCACACTTACACTCCCTCACACCTACACTCCCTCACACTTACACTTCCTCACTCCTACACTTCCTCACACTTACACTCACTCACACTTACACTCCCTCACACCTACACTCCCTCACACCTACACTCCTTCACACTTACACTCACTCACACCTACACTCCCTCACACTTAACACTCCCTCACACTTACACTCCCTCACACTTACACTCCTCACACCAACACTCCCTCACACTTACACTTCCTCACACCTACACTCACTCACACTTACACTCCCTCACACCTACACTCTCTCACACTTACACTCCCTCACACCTACACTCCCTCACACTTACACTTCCTCACACCTACACTCACTCACACTTACACTCCCTCACACTTACACTCACTCATACTCACACTCCCTCACACCTACACTCCCTCACAGCTACACTCCTTCACACCTACACTACACTCCCTCACACTTACACTCCTGACCTACACGCCCTCACACTTACACTCCCTCACACCTACACTCCCTCACACTTACACTCACTCACACTTACACTCCCTCACACCTACACTCCTTCACACCTACACTCCCTCACACCTACACTCCCTCACACTTACACTCCCTCACACTTACACTCCCTCACACCTACACTCCCTCACACCTACACTCCCTCACACTTACACTCCCTCACACACTCACACCTACACTCCCTCACACCTACACTCCCTCAAACTTACACTCCCTCACACCTACACTCCCTCACACCTACACTCCCTCACACTTACACTCCCTCAAACTTACACTCCCTCACACCTACACTCCCTCACACCTACACTCCCTCACACCTACACTCCCTCACACTTACACTCCCTCACCTACACGCCCTCACACTTACACTCCCTCACACCTACACTCCCTCACACTTACATTCCCTCACACTTACACTCCCTCACACCTACACTCCCTCACACTTACACTCCCTCACACTTACACTCCCTCACACTTACACTCCCTCACACCTACACTCCCTCACACTTACACTTCCTCACACCTACACTCACTCACACTTACACTCCTCACACCTACACTCCCTCACACCTACACTCCCTCACACTTACACTCACTCACACTCCCTCAAACCTACACTCCCTCACACCTACACTCCTTCACACCTACACTCCCTCACACTTACACTCCCTGACCTACACGCCCTCACACATACACTCCCTCACACCTACACACCCTCACACTTACACTCCCTCACACTTACACTCCCTCACACCTAAACTCCCTCACACTTACAGTCACTCACAACTACACTCCCTCACACTTACACTCACACTCACACGCCCTCACACTTACACTCCCTCACACCTACACTCCCTCACACTTACACTCCCTCACACTTACACTCCCTCACACCTACACTCCCTCACACTTACACTCCCTCACACTTACACTTCCTCACACCTACACTCCCTCACACCTGCAATCCCTCACACCTACACTCCCTCACACTTACACTCCCTCACACTTACACTTCCTCACACCTACACTCACTCACACTCACACTCCCTCACACCTACACTCCCTCACACTTACACTTCCTCACACCTACACTCACTCACACTTACACTCCCTCACACCTACACTCCCTCACACCTACACTCCCTCACACTTACACTCACTCACACTTACACTCCCTCACACCTACACTCCCTCACACCTACACTCCCTCACACTTACACTTCCTCACACACTCACACCTACACTCCCTCACACCTACAACTCCCTCACACTTACACTCCCTCACACCTACACTCCCTCAAACTTACACTCCCTCACACCTACACTCTCTCACACTTAAACTCCCTCACACCTACACTCCCTCAAACATACACTCCCTCACATCTACACTCTCACACACTTAAACTCCCTCACACCTACACTCCCTCACACTTACACTTCCTCACACCTACACTCCCTCACACTTACACTCCCTCAAACTTACACTCCTTCATACCTACACTCCCTCACACCTACACTCCCTCACACTTACACTCCCTCTCCTACACGCCCTCACACTTACACTCCCTCACACTTACACTCCCTCACACTTACACTCCCTCACACTTACACTCCCTCACACCTACACTCCCTCACACTTACACTCCCTCACACACTCACACCTACACTCCCTCACACCTACACTCCCTCACACTTACACTCCCTCAAACTTACACTTCCTCACACCTACACTCACTCACACTTACACTCCCTCACACCTACACTCTCTCACACTTACACTCCCTCACACCTACACTCCCTCACACTTACACTTCCTCACACCTACACTCACTCACACTTACACTCCCTCACACTTACACTCACTCATACTCACACTCCCTCACACCTACACTCCCTCACACCTACACTCCTTCACACCTACACTCCCTCACACTTACACTCCTGACCTACACGCCCTCACACTTACACTCCCTCACACCTACACTCCCTCACACTTACACTCCCTCACACTTACACTCCCTCACACCTACACTCCTTCACACCTACACTCCCTCACACCTACACTCCCTCACACTTACACTCCCTCACACTTACACTCCCTCACACCTACACTCCCTCACACCTACACTCCCTCACACTTACACTCCCTCACACACTCACACCTACACTCCCTCACACCTACACTCCCTCAAACTTACACTCCCTCACACCTACACTCCCTCACATCTACACTCCCTCACACTTACACTCCCTCAAACTTACACTCCCTCACACCTACACTCCCTCACACTCACACTCCCTCACCTGCACGCCCTCACACTTACGCTCTCTCACACCTACACTCCCTCACACTTACACTCCCTCAAACTTACACTCCCTCACACCTACACTCCCTCACACCTACACTCCCTCACACCTACACTCCCTCACACTTACACTCCCTCACCTACACGCCCTCACACTTACACTCCCTCACACCTACACTCCCTCACACTTACATTCCCTCACACTTACACTCCCTCACACCTACACTCCCTCACACTTACACTCCCTCACACTTACACTCCCTCACACTTACACTCCCTCACACCTACACTCCCTCACACTTACACTTCCTCACACCTACACTCACTCACACTTACACTCCCTCACACCTACACTCCCTCACACCTACACTCCCTCACACTTACACTCACTCACACTCCCTCAAACCTACACTCCCTCACACCTACACT